>NW_016985403.1:0-1407 GCF_001483705.2 Eufriesea mexicana | reverse complement strand
GTGATGCGTTTGGCTAGGTTAGAAGGGGCTACATCGTCTTTTGTGCTATACGCCGCTATACTGTGAGCTTCTGTGTTCTACTGTGGCCTGCTACACCCTGCTTGGATCAGGGGGCCTGGAGGAGAGGTCGCAGCACGTTATCTTGAGCTACGCTGCGTTCGGTTATGTTAGATAAGGACAGGTTAGGTGACAGTATGTTTGGCTTTTGTGCTATACACTGCAATGCGGTGGATTTTTGCGCCCTGCCGTGCTGTAGTAACTTCTGCTTGGGACATGGGAGGCCAGCAGTAGTGGTCGAGGCACATTATGTTGAGTTACACTACGCTTGGGTATGTTAGGTATGGTCATGTTCTGTCAGGATATGTTTGACTTTTGTGCAATACACTACAATGCAGTGGATTTCTGCGCTCTGCTGTGCTCTAGTATATCCTGCTTGGCTCTGAGGAGCACAGCAATAGTGGTCGAGGAACGTTAGGTCGAGTTAAGTTACGTTTGGTTTTGTCACGTTTGATGAGGTTAGGATTAGATAGTTTAGCCATTTGTGCTATACACTGCTATCCGCAGATATCTGCTCTCTACTGTGTTCCAATATTTTCTGCTTAACTCTGTCGAGGTCGGCAACAGTGTTCTTGGCACGATAGGCTTAATTATGTTACGTTTGTTTGTGTCAGGTTATGTCAAGCTCGGTCAGGTTATTTATGAATTTCGCGCTATACACTGTTTTTCAGTGTGTTTCTGCGCTCGAATCTGCTGTACTACTCTCTGCCTGTCTCTGTGGAGGCCAGCAATATTGGCCGCGGCACGTTAGATTCAGTAATGTTACGTTTGGATTTGTTACGATTTGCTAGGTTAGGATAGGATAGCCTTGACTTTTGTGCTATGCACTCCTGTTCGGTGGCCTTCGGCGCACTGCTTTGCTCTAATATCTTCTGCTTGGCCTCGGCTATGCCAGCAACAGTGGTCTCGGCGCGAGGGTTTCATGTTCGTTACGTTCCGTAAGGTGAGTTTTGGACTCGTTAGGTCAGGATAGCTTCGGCTTTCATGCCATACTCTGCTCTTCAATGGATTTCTGCACTCTGCTGTGCTCTACTATATTCCGCTTGACCCTGGGGAGGCCAGCAATAGTGGTCGTGGCATGTTACGCTGAGCTACGTTACGTTCTGTAAGGTCACATTAGTTTCGGTTAGGGCATGATGGCTTTGGCTTTTCTGCTATGCACTGCGGTTCTACGGATTTCTGTGGTCTACTCCACTCTAATATGATCTGCTCGGCTCTGTGGAGGCCAGCAATGGTGTTCGCGGCACGTAATTTTGAATTGGGCTACCTTATGTTGGTTTAGGATCTTATCAGTTGTGTTTGGGTAGCATTGACTTTTCTGCAATACGTTGCATTTCTATGGATTTTAGC
>NW_016985402.1:0-567 GCF_001483705.2 Eufriesea mexicana | reverse complement strand
ACCTTCTTATTTAGGCAAGGAAGGCACCTCACCACGATAATAGTCGAAATTGTCAATAGTATTCAACTTTCCAGCCAGATTCAATAGCATTGCATAGCCAACAGCACGCCAATAGTATCTTTCCTCCTTACCTATGCAAGGAAGTAAGCTCAACTCGAAATTAGACGAAAATGTCAATAAAATTGAATTTTCCAGGAAGATTCTATTGCATTGCAATGCCTATAGCACGTCAATAGAGTCTATCCTACCTATATATGCGAGAATGTTATCTCACCACAATAATAGCTGAAAATGTAAATGAAATTGAATTTTCCAACCACACTGTATATCATTGCAATGTCTATAGCACGCCAACAGAATCTACCCTGCTTATTTAGGCAAGAAAGGCATAGCTCACCACGATAATTGTCGAAAATGTCAATAACATTGAACTTTCCAGCAAGATTCTACAGCATTGCAAAGCCTATAGCACGCCAATAGCATCCTTCCTCCTTATTAATGCGTGAAAGTAAACTCACCACGATATTAGCCTAAGGTGTCAATAAGATTGAATTTTCCATCCAGAAT
>NW_016985401.1:0-1161 GCF_001483705.2 Eufriesea mexicana | reverse complement strand
AACCTAACCTACCCTAACATAACCTAATTCAAAGTGACGGGCCGAGGCTACGAATACTGGACGTAGCAGTGCAAAGTAGAGCATATTCGAGCGCAGTAGGGCGCAGAAGTCGACCGAAAAGCAGTGAATGCCACAAAAGACTAATATACTTTGTCCTAACATAACAAAACTTATTATATGCAAACGTAGCCTATCTAATCCTAACGCGCCGAGGCCGCTATTGCTGGCAGCTCCAGGGACAAGCAGAATGTACAACAGCACAGAAGAGCGCTGAAATCCACCGCATTGCAATAAATAGCACAGGAGACGTAGATATCCAAACCAAACCGTCCTAACCTAACCAAACTAAACGTAACCAAACCCAACCTAACGTCCCGCGGCCGCTATTGCTCGCCTCCACAGAGTCGAGCACAGCATAGTTGGGTAACGTAGAGCGCAAAAATCCGTCGAATATCAGTGTATAGCACAATAGTCGAAGATATGCGTACATGAACTGACCTAACCTAACCTAACCAAACGTAACCTACCTCAAACTAGCGTGCCGAGATCACTATCGCTGGCCTACCCAGAGACAAGCAGAAAGTATTAGGACACAGTAGGGTTCAGAAATCCACAGCATTTTTTGTTTAGCACAAATGTGATATATTTCCTGACATAACTTGGCCGAACCTAACATATCCATATGTAGTGTAACACAACATACCTCGGCGAGACCGATATTGCTGGCCTCGCAGAGCCAAGCAGAGCATATTGGAGCACATTGCAGCACAGAAATTCGCCGAATGGCAGTGAATGGCACAAAAGTCGAAGTAGCCCATCCTAAACTAGTCAAACGTACCATATCCAATGGTGATATAACACCACCTGACATGACGAAACCACAAATGCATGCCTCCACAGGGACAAGCGGGACGTACTGCAAGACATTAGAGCGCAGATATCCACCGCATTGCAGTGAGTAGCGCAAAAGCGGCGGATATCCTAGCATAACCTGTCCTAGCCTGACCTATCGAAACGTAGCATATCTCAGCATAACGTGCAGCGGCCGCTGCTCCTGACTATCCCATTGCCAAGCAGAATGTAGTAGAGCACTGTAGCTCACATGAATACACTCGAGAGCATTGAATAACGCGGAGGTCAAAGCTATCCTATCTATACCTA
>NW_016985400.1:0-561 GCF_001483705.2 Eufriesea mexicana | reverse complement strand
AAAAGTGAAAGATATCCTAACCTAAACTCACCTAACCTTACCTATCCAAACGTAGTGTAACTCGGTGTAACATGACGCGAACTCTATTAATGGCCTCCTTAGGGCCAAGCATGAGCACACTAGAGCGCAGAAATCCATCGTATAGCAGCGTACGGCATAAAAGAGGATTCTTTCCTATCCTAAACTAACCAAACGTAGCATAAGCGGACGCACCGTAACGCCACCTGACGTGTCACGGCAGCTATTGCTGGCCTCACGATACCTAACCAGCGTACAGCAGAGCAATGTTGAACGCTGGAATATTCCGAATAGCAGTGTATAGCTCAAAAGGCAAAGATATCCTTATCAAACCAAACCAAACCAAACCTAACAGAACGTAACATAATTCAACCTAACGTGCCGACAGCACTATTCCTGGCGTCCACGGAGACAAGTAGAGCGTGATAGCGCGCAGAAGGGCGCAGGAGTCCATAGGATAGATGCGTATAGCAAGAAGTGAAAGCCATAGTAACCAAACTTAAACAAACGTATCCTGACCAAACGCGACGTAGCTGCGACAAA
>NW_016985399.1:0-665 GCF_001483705.2 Eufriesea mexicana | reverse complement strand
TTATCAGTGTACGAGAGGATGGCTTTGACTTTTGTGCCATATACAGCTACTAGGTGGGCTTCAGCCCCATACTGCGTTCTAATATGACTTCTTTTGTTCTGCGAAGGCCAACAATAGCGGTCTCGGCACGTTAGGTTAAATTATGCTACGTTTGGTTAGGTTTCGTTCGCTTGGGTTAGTTAAGGGTAGCTTTGACTTTCTTGTTATAGGCTGTTATACTGGGGATTTCTGCGCTCTTGTGTGCTCTGCTATACTTTGCTCGACTCTCGGAGGCCAGTAATATTGGTCCCTGCACGTTAGTTTGATTTAGGTCGCGTATGCTTATGTTACGCTTGGTCAGGGCAGGAGAGTATGGCAATAACTTTTGTGCTGTTTACAGCTATTCGGTGAACTTCAGTGCTCCATTGTGCTCTTGTACGTTCTGCTTGCCTCTGGGGATGCCAGCAATAGTGGTCTCGGTTAGGTTGCGATAGGTAACGTTTGGTTACGTTACGTTTGGTTAGGTTAGTATAGAATAGCTCTGACTTTTGTGCTATACACTGCTATACAGTGAACTTCTGCGCTTTGTTGTGATGTAATATGTTCTGCTTGTCCCTGTGGATACCAGCAATAGTGGTCTCGGCACGCTGGGTCCAGTTTGGTTACGCGTGGCTTGGCTACGTTAG
>NW_016985398.1:0-802 GCF_001483705.2 Eufriesea mexicana | reverse complement strand
CCTGTGGAGGCCAGCAATAGCCGCGGCACGTTATGTTGAGTTACGCTACGTTTGGTTCGTTTACGTTATGTCGAGTTTTGTCCAGATGGCTACGACTTCCTTGCTATACACTGTTAGTTTCCTTGCTATACACTGTTATAAGGCGGGTGCATGTAATCTACTCTGCTTTACTGTATTCTGCTTGGCTCCGTGGAGGCCAGGAGCAGTGGTGTTGGCACGTCAGTTTGCGATAGGTTACGTTCGGTTGTGTTACGTTAGGTTAAGTTTGTTTATGATAACTTTGACTTTCGTAATATACACTAACGGAATTGGTACGAAAATACACTACGTTATTCGGTGGATTTCAGAGATCTACGGCGCTCTGCTACACTCCGCTTGGCTCATGAGAGGCCAGGAGCAGTGGTCGCGGCACGCTATGTTGAGCTATGCTACGTTCGGCTAGGTCCGGTTAGGCCATGTTATGCTAGGGTATCTTCGACTTTTGCGCCATTCACTGCAATTCGGTGGATTTGTGCTTAGTACTGCAGTCTAGTATACTCTGCTTGTCTCTGTGGAGGTCAGAAATATATGTCTCGACATGTTTGGTAGAGTTCCGTTATGTTCAGTTATGTTAAGATTGAATACATTAGGACACGGTAGCTTTCACTTTCGTGCTGTACAGTGTTATCATGTGGATTTCTGTGATCCACCCGGCTCTACTACATTATGCATGGTACTGGGAAGGCCAGGGGTAGTGGTCGCGGCACGCTACGTTCAGCTCTGCTACCGTCCTTTAGGTTAGGTTGGTTCGGGTTAGACTATT
>NW_016985397.1:287-544 GCF_001483705.2 Eufriesea mexicana | reverse complement strand
CAAGATTCTATAGCTGTGCAAAGGCTATAGCAAGCCTATAGTATCTTTTCTCATTGTACAAGCAGGAAAGGTAGCTGACCACGATATCAGGTGACAATGTCCATATAATCGTGATTTCCAGCCATATTCTATAGCATTGCAGTGGATATATCGCGCCAATAGAATATTTCTTCCTTATTTATGCAAGAAAGTTAGCTCACCACGATATTAGTCGAAAATGCCAATAAAATTTTATTTTCCAGACAGATTCTATAGCA
>NW_016985397.1:0-215 GCF_001483705.2 Eufriesea mexicana | reverse complement strand
GATATTAGTCGAAAATGCCAATAAAATTTTATTTTCCAGACAGATTCTGTAGCATTGCAGCGGATATATCGCGCCAATAGAATATTTCTTCCGCATTTATGCAAGAAAGTTCGCTCACCACGATATTGGTCGAAAATGTCAATAAAATTGAGTTTTCCAGCCAGATTCTATAGCATTGCAGTCACTATAGTACGCCAGTAGAACCTTTCCTCGTT
>NW_016985396.1:0-589 GCF_001483705.2 Eufriesea mexicana | reverse complement strand
GCCACCGAAGAGCAGTGCACGACATAGAAGCCGAGCAAACAAATCATAACCTAACCAAACGTAACAGAGCCGAACGTAACGTAATACTACCTAATATGTAGAGACCACTGTTGCCGGCCTCCATAGAGAGGAGCAGATGAACATATTGGAGGAGAGTAGAGTGCAGAAATACGTAGAATACGTACAAAAGACAAAGCTACCTTAACCGAACAGAGCCTAACCTAACATAACCAAACGAAGCATTACACGTCATAACGTGCCGAGGAAGCTGCCTCTGGCCTTCCCATCGGCTAGCAGAATACAGTAGCGCGCAGTAGGGCGCAGAAGTCCGCCGAATAGCAATGGGCAGCAAAAAAGTCGTAGCTACCATTTCCTAACATAGCAGACCGTAACACAGCCAAAATTAACATAACACAGTCCAAGCAACCGCGACCACCATTTCTGGCCTCCACAGAGCCGAGCGAAACATATTAGAGAAGTGTAGAGTACAGAAATCCATGGAACGGCAGCGTATAGCACGAAAGTCGCAGCAAAACAATCCTAACCTAACCAATCGTAGCATAACCGAACGTAATATAACTCAACCTAA
>NW_016985395.1:0-699 GCF_001483705.2 Eufriesea mexicana | reverse complement strand
GCAGAGTACAGTAGTGGACAGTAAAGCGCAGGAAGCCACCAAGTAGCAATGTACAGCACATAATTCGAAGATATCCTAACCCAACTAGGCTTAATCTAACCTAGACGACCGTAGAGCAGCTATACCGGACGTGACGCGACCACTATTGCTGACGTCGCCGGAGACAAGCAGAATATGATAGAGCATAGTAGAGAACACAGGTCCATGGAATGGCAGTGTATTGCATGTAAGTCAAAGATATCCCAGCCTAACACACGCAAACCGAAGCTAACCAAACGTAACCTAACACATAGTAACGCGCCGCGGCCACTATTTCTGGAACTCCCAGAGCGAAGCCGGGAATATTAGATCACAGTAGAGCGCTGGTATGCACCGAATAGGAGTGCACAGCTCAAGAGTCATAGCTATCCCAACCTAACATGATCAAACATAGTTATATACCTATCACAACCTAACGCGCCTAGACCACTGTTGCTGACCTCTCCAGAGCAAAGCAGAATATACCAGAGCATAGGAGAGCGCAGAAATCCGCCGCACTCAAGTACAAGGGACAAAAGTCAAAGATACCCTAAACTAACCTGACATAACATAACCAAGCCGAACGAAGCCTAACCAAACCTAACGTGCCGAGACCACTTTACTGCCCTCCCCAGAGCCGAGGAGGGTATAGTAGAGCAATGCAGTGCATAGAAATCCACC
>NW_016985394.1:0-642 GCF_001483705.2 Eufriesea mexicana | reverse complement strand
TACAGACACACACACACACACACACACACACACACACACAACACGCATACCACCGCACCGCAAAGCATGCATACTCTGTGTAAGCCGCGCAACCATCACGCGGAGCCGCGCGCCCGGACCATGGTCTCTCGAACTGACGAGCCCGCACACGCCTGCTTGTGGTCACCATGACCTAGGTTACAACGGAAGATGGAGATGGTATCCCAGGCCGTAGGTACGTGGTCCCTCGCGAAGTCGGAGGTCTAACGCGTTCACACATCCGGCAGTGCGCGCGCCGCTCTCCGGCGCCGCGCTTGCAGCCTCCGCCGCCCTACGCGCGAGGAGCACGCGCTACGCTTGCGGGTTCTCTCCGCGGCCTCCTTCTGTAACATAACCGCCTCGCAGAAGGAGGCCACCGCTCGCCACGCTTCAAAGCTCTTCGTCATCCGTGCCACGACGACGGAGAGCGAAAGGTCCATACCCACCACGCGACAAAGCACACGGCGCTCGCGAGCTCACGCTGGATATTCCTCCAGCGTGCGCTGCGCCGTGTCCCGCCCTTCCCAGCAGAGATGACACCGCGTCTCGCGTTCGCGTCCGATACGACACAGGAGCTCCCTGAGGCACCAGTGCCCGGTTAGCACCTGTAACAGGAGGAAAGTG
>NW_016985393.1:0-518 GCF_001483705.2 Eufriesea mexicana | reverse complement strand
CTGCCGTCGTCAGAGCGAAGCAGAATATATTATTGGAGATCAGAGTGCAGAAATCCATAAACAGGCAGTGCACAGCACAATAGTCGCAGCTACCCTATCCTAACATAAACAAACGTAACTTAACCGAACGCAGCTTAACTCAATCTAACGTACCGTGACAAATATTGTTGGCGCCCCCATCGCCAATCAGAGCAGATTAGAGAGCAGTAGAGCGCAGAAGTCCACCGAATAGCTGTGTATAACACAAAAGTCAAAGCCGTCGTAACCAAATCTGACTAACCCTAACCTAACCTAAAGTAGCAGCTTAAACTAACGGGCAGACAGCAATATTCCAGGCGTCCACATAGACATGCAGAGTCTGATAGCGCACAGTATAGCACAGAAATGCACCGAATAGCAATGCATAGAGCGAAACACGAAGCTATCATCGCCTAACATAACCAAACGTAACATATCTATACGCAACGTACCTCAGCCTAACGTGCCGCGATTACAACAGTTGGCCTCCACATAGCGAA
>NW_016985392.1:0-636 GCF_001483705.2 Eufriesea mexicana | reverse complement strand
TTGCTATAGCATCCAGCTGGAAAATTCAATTTTATTGACATTTCCAACTAATATTGTGGTGAGCTAACTTTCTTGAATAAATACGGAGTAAAGATTCAATAGGCGTGATATAGCCGTCGCAATGCTATGTAATCTGGCTGGGAATTTCAATTTTGATGACATTTCCGACTAATATAGTGGTGATCTAACTTTCTTGCGTAAGTAAGTTGAGGAAAGGATCTATCGGCGTGCTATGGGCATTGCAAAGCTATATAATCTTCCTGGAAAATTCAATTTTATTGACATTTTCGACTAATATCGTGGTGAGCTAACTTTATTGCATAAATAAGGATGTAAGATTCAATTGGCGTGCAAAAACCGCCGCAATGCTATAGAATCTGGCTGGAAAGTTCAATTTTGTTGACATTTTCGACTAATATCGCGGTGATCTATCTTCCTTGCGTAGATAAGGAGGAAAGATGCTTTTTGAATGCTATAGCCATTGCAATGATGTAGTTTGTGGCTGGAAAATACAATTTTGTTGTCGTTTTCGGCTAATATCGTGGTGAGCTATCTTCCTTGCATAGGTAAGCTGGAAACATACTATTGGCGTGCTATAGCCTTTGCAATGCTATGGACTCTGGCAGGAAAATTCAA
>NW_016985391.1:0-811 GCF_001483705.2 Eufriesea mexicana | reverse complement strand
CAGACGACACCAAAATCTGAGATTCACTAAAAAATTTTGTATTTTCCTTCTTATTTGAAATCCGCAATCATTTAGTTGCCAACCTAATATATATTTACTCAATCCTGTCTGTATGTGACCCCTCCCCTCAATCCTACAGTAGTAATATAATTCGCCAATATGATTGGTGAAAATATAATTCAAAACTCTTAATATCTGTTGTTTCATAAATTATAAGAATATAATTGTTGCGAAATGATTGTTTCTTTATTTAGTTCACGCAACGAAGCATATGAGCCACATAAATAATCCAGTATTGACACTTATGCTAATTAGTACCATAAAAAGGAAATGGCAAAAGAGAAAAAAGTCTTTAATTACCCAGAGATTGCATACACAAGGAAAAGACAAAAAAGACGAGCACACGACATGGATACGAAAAGAAAACACACGTGCTCACATACACGTGGTGCCACCCATTAATTGAGCCGTTCCCTGCATAAATCGATTAACTCCACCTCTTGATGAATCTTAAATTTAAGTATCAAAGCACTTGGTATAGTCATAAATTTTTATATTTATAATAACTTTCTCTGATAATTAAGATTAACACCATTAAACGACCAAAATTTTTTGGCCACTCAATAATAAATAATTTATTTCAGAGGTCACTTTGATTAACTCCGTATTCTAATGTAAATCGTTGCAATAATGCAACTCAAATGCACCAGCAAGCCATGAATGGTAACGATGAATTTGTTAGTGCCGTCTTATCAGAATTTAAGTAAAATAAATTAGTCAGTCACGGTCTAATTGTCGCAGAATCGAGTAC
>NW_016985390.1:0-655 GCF_001483705.2 Eufriesea mexicana | reverse complement strand
CTGGAAGGGCCGCAATAGTGGTCCGGGACATTATTTTGAGCTGAGTTACGTTTGGCAATATCACGGTTGGTTGTGTTTGGAGAAGTTTCCTGCGACCTTGGTGATATATTCCGCTATCAGACAGATTTCTGCGCCCTGCAGTGCTTTAATGCTTTCTGCTTGACTCTGGGAATGACAGCAATAGTGGCCTCGGCACGTGATGTTCGGTCAGGTTACGATTGGTTAGGTTCGGTTAGGCAACGTTTGGTTTGCATAGCTTAAACTTTTGTGCTTACGCTGCTCTTCCATGAATTTCTGCGCTCTGCTGTGCTCTAGTACGTCCTGCTTCGTCCTGGTAATGGCAGCAATAGCGGTCTCGTCACGTCTGGTTAAGTTAGGCTATGTTTGGTTATGCTCTGTTCGTTTGGGTTAGGTACGGGTAGCTTTGACTTTACTTATATGCACAGCGATTCGATGTATTTCTGCCTTCTGCACTCCACAAACATGCTCTTCTTGGCTCTGGGCGGCCAGCGGTAGTGGTCGCGGCACGTAAAGTTGAGTTAGGCTACGTTTGGGTATGTTACAATCGGAAAAGTTAAGGGAGGACATATTCGACTTTTGAGCCATGGTCCGCGATTAGGTGAATCTCTGCGCCATATTGTGCTCTAATATTATC
>NW_016985389.1:0-408 GCF_001483705.2 Eufriesea mexicana | reverse complement strand
TTGCGATGGCTACAGCAGGCCAATAGTATCTTTTCTCCTTATTTATGCATGAAAGGTAGCTAACCACGATATTAGTCGAAAATGTCAGTAAAATTGAATTTTCCATGCAGATTCCATATCATTGTAATGGCCATAGCACGCCAAAAGATCCGTTCCACCTTATTTATGCAAGAAAGTTAGCTCACCATTATATTAGTCAAAAATGTCATTAAAATTGATCTTACCATGCAGATTCTACAGCAGTGCATGGCTATAGCACTCCAAAAGGATATTTCCTACTTACTTATGCAAGGAAGTTAGCTCAACACGGTATTAGTCGAAGATGTCAATAAATTGAACTTTCCTGCCAGATTCTACAGCACTGCAATGGCTGTAGCACTCCAAAAGGATCCATCCTCCTTATTTATG
>NW_016985388.1:0-3070 GCF_001483705.2 Eufriesea mexicana | reverse complement strand
TCATTTTTCTGCTATACAATGGACGTTATGAACTTTTGCCCTGTATTGTGCGCTACAACTCTGCTTGTATCTGTGGATAACAGGAATAGTTGTCGCGGCAATATAGGTTGACTTATGTTACGTTCGGACAGGCTAGGTTCGGATAGATATGATTGATAAAACGTTAACTTCAGCGCTATACACTGCTATTGGGTCCAATTCAGTGTCCTACATTGCTATCCTATACTATGCTTGGCTCACGCGAGGCCAGTAATATTGTTCTCAGCACGTCAGCTTGAGTTGGGCTATGTTCGGCTAGGTAATGTTAGTCTGAGTTTGGGTTGGTTAGCTCCGACTGACGTGGTATACAGTGATCATCGGCGGATATCTGCGCCCCACAGCGCTCTTGTATATTCTTCTTGGTTTTGGGGCGCGGGAGGTAAGCAATAATAGTCACGGAATGTTAGGTTGAGTTCTGCTACCTTCTGTAATGTTACGTTTGGCTATGTTAGAATAGGGTAGCTTCGACTGCTGTGCTATGCGCTGCGATGCTATGGATTTCTGCGATCTAGCCCCTGTAATTTGTTCTGCTTTGCTGTGAGCAGGGCAGCAATAGAGGTCTCCGCACGCTAGGTTGGGTTAAGTTAACCTTGGCTTGGCGAGGTTAGAATAGGTTTGGTTAGGTTAGCTTTGACTTTTGTTGCATACACAGATATTCGGTGCATTACTGCGTTCTATTTTGCTCTACTATGTTCTGCTTGGCTCTGTGAAGGAGAGCAATAGTGGCCTCGGCACGTTCGGTTAGGATAGGGTACGTCTGTCTGTATTACGTTTGGATAGGTTGGGACAGTATAGCTTTGACTTTTGATCTAAACAGTGCTACTCGGTGGGTTGCTGCGCTCTGCTGTGATCTAATATTCTCTGCCTTGCTCTGGAGAGGGCAGAAAAAATGACCGCCGCGCGTTTTATACAGTTATGCTACGTTTGCTTTGGTTGGGCTTGTTTGGGTTAGGATTGAATATCTTTAACCCTCGTGCTGTCCACAGAAATGCGCTGCATTTCTGCGCTCTACTGTGCTCTAGTATATCCTGCTTGGCCTTTGGTATTCCAGCAATAGTGGTCTCGGCACATGAGTCTATGTTGTGATACGTCTGATTATATTACGTCCGTACAATTTAGTACAGAAAATCTTTGACTTTTGCGCTACACACTGCTATTTGGAGGATTTCCGCGCTCTCCTGCGCTCTACTGTACTCTGCTCGACTCTGTAGATGCCTGTAATAGTGGTCCTGGCACGGTAGCTTGATCCAGGAGACGTCTGGTTATAGTACGTTCGCTCAGTGTTGGAGAGGACAACATTGACTTTCTTGCTATATAGAGCTTCTTGGTGGACTTCCGCGCCATACTGGGACCTAAGATGCTCTGCTTGGATCTGGGGAAGCCAGAAATAGTGGTCTCGGCTGGATAGGGATAGTTATGTTAGGTTCGGTTATGTTACATTTGTATGGGTTAGGCACGGAAAGCTTCGAATTTCGTGGCATAGACCTCTGCGTACTACTGTGCTCTATATATTCGGCTTGTCTCCGCGATGCCAGCAGCAGGGGTCTCGGCACGCTAGGTCACGAGAGGTTGCGTTTGGCTATATTTCACTTGGACAGGTTAGGGCAGGATTGTTTCGACCTAAGTACTATACACTTCTATTCGGTGGATGCCTGCGCTCTACTGGGCTCTACTATACTTGCCTCGAATCTGGGAAGGCCTGTGATAGTGGCCCCGGCACGTTAGTTTGATTTCGGCTACGTCTGGTTATGTATCGTTTGGTAAGGTGAGGAAAGGATGGCATTGACTTTTGTGCTATATACAACTATTCAGTTGACTTCGGCGCTATTCTGGGCTCTTATACGCTCTGCACGTCTCCGGACAGGCCTGCAATAGTGGTCTCGGCGTGTTAGGCTGTGTTAGTTTTAGTTTGGTTAGGCTATGTTCCTATGAGGACTTCTACCCTCTGTTCTCATCTAATATATTCTGCCTGGCAATGGGGTGGCCTGCAATCGTGGTCTAGGTACGTTAGGTTCGACTATCTTATGCTTGGTTATGTTACACTTTGCTAGGACAGGATAGGTTAACTTTGATCTTTGCTCTATGCTGTGCTATTGGGTCGAATTCTTCGCTCTACAATGCTCTACGATAGTCCGCCCTGTTCTGCGTAGGCCAGCAATAGTAGTCGTGACACGAAGCGGTTAGTTCGGTTACGTTTGGTCATGTTATGTTAGTTTAGGTTAGGGTAGGGTAGCTCTGACTTTTGCGCCATGCACTGCTTTTCGGTGGATTTCTGCGCTCTGCTGTGATCTAGTGCGTTCTGCCTAGCGCTGGGCACGCCAGTAGTCGTGTTCCTGCTAAGTCAGGTAGAGATGGGCTACGTTTGGTTAGGCTACGTCAGATATGGTTAGGTTTGCGTAGCTTCAACTTTTCCGCTATACACTGCGATTCTATGGACGCCTGCTCTCTACACTCCTCTAATATGTTCCGCTTGGCCCTGGGAAATACTGCAAGTGCGGTCTCGGCACCTTATGCTGTGTTAAACTACGTTTGGGTGGTATAGGTTATGTCAGGTTAGATAGAGCTATCTATATTCCTGCGCTTTCCACTTCAACACCGCTGACTGCTGTGGCCTTCTGTGCTGTAGTATACTATGCTTGGCACTGGGGAGGTCAGCAATAGTGGTGATGGGCGGTTAGGTGGATTTAGGTTAATTTTGGTTGCGTCACGATTGGTTAGGTTAGGAGAGGACAGCTTTGACTTTTGTGCTGTACACTGCTACTCGGTTGATTTCTGCGCTCCCCATTTCTCTACTATCCTCTGTTCGACTCCAGGGAGGAGAGCAATAATGGCTGTGGCACGAAAGTTTGAGTGATGTTACGTTTCGTTAGGGTCTGCTTGTTTGTGTTAGGTTTAGATAACTTTGACTTCCTCGGCACGGACTGTTATTCTATTGATTTCTGCGCTCTACTGTGGTCGACTATGCTCTGCTCAGCCCTAGGGATGCCGGCAAGAGTGTTCGTCGCATGACAGGTTGAGTTATGTTACGTTT
>NW_016985387.1:0-298 GCF_001483705.2 Eufriesea mexicana | reverse complement strand
AGCCCCGACCATGCCTGGCCTCACCTGACATTATCTGACCTGATATTACATGATCTGATCCGAAGTGAACTGACCTGAACTGACCTGACCTGACCAGACCTGATCTGGCCTGGCCTGACCTGAACTGATCTGAACTGACCTGAACTGACAGCATCTGACCTGACCTGACCTGTCCTGACTGACCTGACCTGACCCGACCTGACCTGACTTGACCTGACCTGACATGACCTGACCTTCCGCGACCTTGCCTGGCCTGACCTCACCTGAGGTGACCTGACATGACATGATCTGATCTGAA
>NW_016985386.1:0-606 GCF_001483705.2 Eufriesea mexicana | reverse complement strand
CGTCCAGAATCTGCCTGGAAAATTCTATTTTATTGACATTTTCGACTACTTTTGTGGTGAGCTTACTTTCTTGCATAAATAAGCAGGAAGGATTCCATTGACGTGTTGTAGCCATTGCATAGCTATACGATCTGGATGGAAAGTTCAGATTTATTGACATATTCGACTTATACCGTTATGAGCTAACTTTCTTGCATAAATAAGGAGAAGAGATACTATCGGCGTGCTATAGCCTTTGAAGTGCTATACAATGTTTACAATGTGGCTGGAAAATTCAATTCTGTTGTCATTTTCGGCTAATATCGTGGAGAGCTTCCTCTCTTGCACAAATAAAGAGGGAAGACCCTATTGGCGTGCTATAGCCATTGCAGATCTACAGAATCCGTCTGAAAAATACAATTTTATTGACATTTTCGACTAGTGTCGTGGTGAGCTAACTTTCTTGCTTAGATAAGTAGGAATGACACCATTGGCGTGCTATAGCCATTGCAATGCTATAGAATCTGCCTGGAAGTTTCAGTTTTATTGACACTTTTGACATACATCGTGGTGAGCTAACTGTCTTGCATAAATAATGAGGAAAGATTCCATTGACGTGTTGTAGCC
>NW_016985385.1:0-501 GCF_001483705.2 Eufriesea mexicana | reverse complement strand
CTTATTATCATTTTCCACTTATATCGTGGTGAGCTAACTTTCGTGCATATATAAGGAGGAAAGTTCCTATTGGTGTTCTATAGCCATTGCCTTGCTATAGGGTCTGGCCGGGAAACTCAATTTTATTGACATTTTCTACTTATATCGCGGTGAGCTCATTTTCTTGCATAAATAACGAGGAAGGATGATATTGGCGTGCAATAGCCATTGCAGAGCTATAGCATCCGTCTGGAAAATTCAATTTTATAGTCATTTTCGACTAATATTGGGTTCAGCTAACTTTCTTGCATAAATGAGGAGGAAAGGTTCTATTGGCGTGCTATATCCATTGCATTGCTCTAGGGTCTGGCCGGAAAATTCAATTTTATTGACATTTTCGACTAATTTAATGGTGAGCTAACTTTCTTGAATAAATGAGGAGAAAAGGTTCCATTGGCATGCTATAGCCGTTGCATTGCTATAGGATCTCGCTGGAAAATTCAATTTTACTGTCATTTTCGA
>NW_016985384.1:0-548 GCF_001483705.2 Eufriesea mexicana | reverse complement strand
CCCAAACCAACAGGACACAGCCAAACATAGCCTAACTCAACCTAACTTGCTGAGACATCTATTCCTGGCTTCCCCAGACCCGAGCAGGACATACCAGAGCACGTCTCAGGACATACCAGAGCACGTTAGAGCACAGATACCCACTTAATAGCGGTGTGCAGCGCAAAAGTTAAAGTCAACCTGATCAAACTTAGCCTAACCCAACGTAACCGAACGTAGCCTGACCCTTCATAATGTGCCGTGTCCACCCTTGCTGGCCTTGTCAGATCCTAGCTGAATGCATTAGAGCACTGTATTTCGCAGTAGTCCACAGTATAGCAGACTATAGCACTAAAGTAGAAGCTATCCCTTCTCAACCTGACCAAACGTTACATAACAAAGCGTAGCCTATCTAAATGTAACGTAACGCGACCACTGTAGCAGACTTCCCAAGGGCCAAGCAGAGCACACTAAGGGAGAGTAGATCGCTGAAGTCCATAGAACCTCAGTGTACATTAGAAAAGTAATAGCCACACAGACCTAACGCAGACCGACGCAACATAACCAAA
>NW_016985383.1:0-296 GCF_001483705.2 Eufriesea mexicana | reverse complement strand
CAGAGCCCACCAGAACGCGTTAGTGGACAGTGGAACGCTGGAATCCATACAATTGCAGTGTATATCAGGAAAGTCAAAGCTACCCAAACCTAACCCAAACCAATACATCATAGACAAACATAGCCTAACTTAAGCTAACGTACCGAGACAGCTATTTCAGCCCTCGCCAGAGCCAAGCAGGATATACTAGAGCACAGTGTACGGCAAAAATGCGCCAAATGGCAGCGTAAAGCACGAAAGTTAAAGCTACCCTAGCCAAACTTAGCCTAACCCAAACTAACCGAACGTAACGTGAC
>NW_016985382.1:0-239 GCF_001483705.2 Eufriesea mexicana | reverse complement strand
ACCAAGCTTAAAGTAACCAAACGTAACCTAGCCATTCCTAACGTGCCGAGACCTCTATTGCTGTCATCCTCAGCTTCAAGCAGACCATATTAGAGGAGAGCAGATTGCAGAAGTCAATAGAATGGCAGTGCATAGTCCAATAGTCGAAGCTACCCTACCCTAACATAGCCAAACGCATCATAGCCGAACGTTACCCATTTCAGCCTAACGTGCCGTGACCACACTTGCTTGCCTCCCCA
>NW_016985381.1:0-601 GCF_001483705.2 Eufriesea mexicana | reverse complement strand
TAAATAAATCTGGATACCTATATATACGTATGAATGGATGTATATATTAATATGGTAATATGGATATGTGAATGTATATGAAAAATTGAGCAAGATTTGAGAATTTTTAGATTACTACGCTTATATAATTTATGTAATTTATGTTAGTTAAAATTTAATATATATTGTAATCTATATTTAGATTAATATATATATGAACAATGAATCGTGCATAGTCTTAAAATTATTATAATACATGTCAGCAAAGATAAAAAATAATTTAGTGATGTATATGATACTTACGTACCGTGGTGGCGCTAGTGTGTTCAATGCAAAGCCGTCTTAAGGTAGCCGTAAGTAACATAAAATGAGTCACTATTATACTAGACCTTCATTTTCCATTAATCTTATAATAAATATATTGTAATATAGAAAAATGTTTCAGACAAAAGTTATAAAATACCACCATAATACTTTTGCCTGAGTATCTATAAATTTTACTAGACATATTTCTCTGTACTATTCGTATCTTTTAATTTCTTTTCATTTCCACGTTCAAAGATAACATACATACTCTGTGTATGTAAATAAATATAAATATAAATATAGATATATGCATAGT
>NW_016985380.1:0-569 GCF_001483705.2 Eufriesea mexicana | reverse complement strand
GGAGATCTTTCGTTAATAACTCGGCAAATAACGATATGACATATACAAATTTTTCACTTTTCTTCATGGTTTCATTCATTCTAACTTATTAAAATGGCATTTTGATTAATTTCTCAATCTTCGAATTTTTTCACGTATACAATTTACCCAAGAAAGTTAGATCAGCACGATATTAGTCGAAAATGTTAATAAAATTGCTTTATCCAGACAGATTCTATAGCATTGCTATGTCCATAGCACGCCAATAGAATCTTTCGTCCATATTCATACTAGAAAGTTAGCTCACCGCGATATAAGTCGAAAATGTCAATAAAATTGAATTTTCAGCCATATTCTATAGCATTGCAATGGTTATGGCTCGCCAGTAGAATCTTTCCTCCTTACACATGCAAGAAAGTCAGGTCACCGCGATATTAGTCGAAAATGTCAATAAAATTGAATTTTCCAGCCAGAATCTATAGCACTTCAATGCCTATAGCACGCCACTTTGAATCTTTCGTCCTTAATTATCCAAGAAAGTTAGCTCATCACGATATTATACGATAATGTTAATAAAATTGAATTTTTCA
>NW_016985379.1:0-977 GCF_001483705.2 Eufriesea mexicana | reverse complement strand
GCACAGTAGGGTGCAGAAATTCACCGAGCAGCAGTGTACTGCACAAAAGCAAATCCACCATAACCAAACCTAATCCAACCTAACCTAACCGAACGTTACCTAACACAAGCTATCGTGCCACGAACGCCGTTTCTGGCCTTCCCAGGGACGAGTAGATTGTAGTAGAGCACCGAAGAGCGCAGAAAATCACCGAATAGCAGTGTATAGCGTAAAAGTAAAAGCTATCCTATCCTAACCTGACCAAACGTAACGTAACCAAACGAAAACTGATTCATCCTAACGAGACGAGACCACTATTGCTGCCCTCTCCGGAACAAAGCAGAATGAGTTAGAGCAATTTGGAACGCATTGGACCACCGAATATCGGTGTATAGGGCAGAGGTCAAAGATAAACTATCTTAACCTAATCAAACCTAACATAGCCAAACACACCCTAACATTACCTAACGTGCCTAGACCATTATTGCTGAGCGCCCCAGAGCCAAGCTGATATACTGGAGCACAGTACAGCGCAATAGTCCGCCGCATTGCAGTCTAAAGCACAGAGGTCGAAGATATCCAAACCGAACCTGACGTAATCTTACCTAACCAAACCTTGCCTAACACATCATAAAGTGCTGATGCCACTATTGCTGGCTTCGCCAGAGCCAAGCAGATCATGCTAGAGCTCTGTATGGAGCAGAAAGTCAAACATATCCGAACATAAGCGTACCAAACCTAACCTCACCAAAAGTAATCTAACAAAACCTAACGTACCGCGAGCAGTATTGCTGGCCACACCATCGCTAAGCAGAACGTATTGGCGGAGAATGGAGCGCAGGAGTCGATAGAATGGCAGTGTATAGCAGAAAAGTCAAAGCACTCCAATCTTAACACGTGCTGGCGTAACATAGCCGAACGTAACGTAAGTAAACCTATTGTGCAGTGACCGCTGTTGCTATCATCTTGAAAGTAAAGCAGAGTACAGAAGAGCATTG
>NW_016985378.1:0-305 GCF_001483705.2 Eufriesea mexicana | reverse complement strand
AACCAAACATAGCATAAATAAACCTGACGTACGGAGACCACTATTGCTGTCTTCCCCAGAGCCAAGCAAGGAATACTAGAGCACAGTAGAGCGCAGGAATTCACCGAATAGCAGGGAATAACACGAAGGTTAAGGCCATCCTGTCCAAACCTAACCAAACCTAACATAACGGAACATAACCACACTAAGCCTACCGTGCCATTAGTACCGTTGCTGGCCTCCCCACAGTCGAGTAAGGTATAGGAGAGCAACGAACAGCGGTGGAATACGCCGAATGGAAGTGTGTAGCGCAAACTTCAAAGATA
>NW_016985377.1:0-559 GCF_001483705.2 Eufriesea mexicana | reverse complement strand
TAGCCCAACAAAACGTATCCTAACCAAAAGTAATCTAATCGAACCTAACGCGGCGCGACCAGTGTTGCTAACAGCTACTGATACAGGCAGTGTGTATTAGAGGAGAGGAGAGCGCAGAAATCCATAGAATCGCAGTGTACAGCAGAAAGTAAAGGTCGAAGATATCCAGATCTGACCACAGCGAAGGTAACATAGCAGATCGTATAATATTCCAGCCTAATGTGCCGAGGCCACTATTGCTGGCCACCCCTGTGTGCTGCAGAACATATCATAGCACAGTGGAGAACAGAAATCCACGGAATGGCATCGCATATCACAAAAGTCAAAGCTATGCAGACCTAACACAAACAAACATAACCTAACAGAACGTAGCATAAATCAAACTTTCGCGACACGACCACAATTGCTGGCATTCCCAGAGACGCGCAGTGCATTGTAGACCAACGTAGATAGACGAAATCCCCCGAATAGCAGTGTACAGCTCAAAAGTCAAAGACACCATGGCCAAATATATCACATTCTAGTCTCACCAAACGAAACATAACTCAACCTATCGTGC
>NW_016985376.1:0-584 GCF_001483705.2 Eufriesea mexicana | reverse complement strand
CACGCCAATTGAATCCATCCTCCTTATTTATGAAAGAAAGATAGCTCACAATGATATTAGTCGGAAATGTCAATAAATTTGAATTTTCCAACCACATTCTATATCATTGCAATGACTATAACACGCCAGCATAATACGTCCTCCTTATATATGCAAGAAAGGTGGCTCACCACGATATTAGTCGAAAATGTCAATAAAATTTTATTTTCCTGGAGGATTCTATAGCATGCAATGCCTATAGCACGCCAATAGGATCGTTCCGCCTCAGTTATGCTAGAAAGTTGACTTACCACGATATTAGTCAAAAATGTCAATATACTTGAACATTCCAGACAGAATCTATAGCATTGCAATGGCCACAGCACGCCAAGAGGTGGATCTTTCTTCCTCACTTACGCAAGGAAGTTAGCTCACCACGATATTAGTCGAAAATGTTATGAGAATTGTATTTTCCAGCCACAATCTATATCATTGCAATGGCCATAGCACACAAAATGCATCTTTCCACCTTACTTACGCAGGGATGTTAGCTCAGCACGATATTAGTCGAAAATGTCTGCAAAATTGTACTTCCCAGCCTCATT
>NW_016985375.1:0-542 GCF_001483705.2 Eufriesea mexicana | reverse complement strand
GATCACAGAAACACATCGAATAACTGTGTACAGCACGAAAGTCAAACCTAACCTAACATAACATAACGTGCCACGACCACCATTTCTCGCCTCCCCAAAGTCGAGTAGAGTATAGTAGAGGAATGTAGAGCGCAGAAATCCATCGAATGGCATGGTATAGCACAAAAGACATAGAAATCCCTACCGAACCTTCCTAATCTAACCTAACGAAACGTAATGCAAGTCAAACTGACGTGCCAAGATCACTAGTACTGCCCTCCGCAGAGACACGCAGAGCATATTACAGCACATTAGAGCACAGAAACCGCCGAATAGATGTGTATGTCACAAAGCTAATGTAGCCAACCTAACCTGACCTAACCTAACCTAACCAAGCGGAAACTTACTGAGCCTCACCTGCCGAGGCACCACTATTGCTGGCTTCCTCAGAGCCTAGCGGAGATTATTGGAATACAATAGAAGGCAGATACCCGCGGATAGCAGTGTATAGCACAGGAGACTAAACTATACTATCCTAAGTTCACCAAATGTAACATAATCCA
>NW_016985374.1:0-707 GCF_001483705.2 Eufriesea mexicana | reverse complement strand
TGCCATTGCAATGCCAAAGAATCTGGTTGGAAAATTCAATTTTATTGACATTTTCGACTAATAACGTGGTGAGTTAACTTCCTTCCATATATCAGGTGGAAAGATTCTGTTGTCATGCTATAGGCATTGCCATGCTGTAGAATCTTGCTGGAAATATGCTGTAGAATCTTGCTGGAAAATTCAGTTTTATTGATATTTTCGGCTAATATCGTGGTGAGTTACCTTTCTTGCATAAGTCAGGAGGAAAGATTCTATTGGCGTGCTATTGCCATTGCAATGCTACAGGATCTGGATGGAAAATTCAATTTTATTGACATTTTCCACTAATATCGTGGTGAGATTGCTTCCTGGCATAAGTATGGTGGAAAGATCCTTTTGGTGTGCTATAGCCATTGCAGTGCTGTAGAATCTGGCCGGAAAATTCAATTTTATTGACACTTACGACTAATATGGTGGTGAGATAACTTTCTTCCAGAAATCATGAGGAAAGATTATGTTGGCATGCTATAGGCATTGCAATGCTATAGAATCTTTCTGGAAAATTCAATTTTATTGCCATTTTCTGCTAATCTCGTGGTGAGCTAACTTCCTCCCCTATGTAAGGAGGAAAGAACCTTCTGGTGTGCTATAGCCATTGCAATGTGGAAGAATCTTGTTGGAAAGATCAATTTTATTGACATTTTCGACTAATGTGGTGAGCTAACTTT
>NW_016985373.1:0-376 GCF_001483705.2 Eufriesea mexicana | reverse complement strand
ATGACTAGAACGTTCAATTATAATGACACTTTCTACTAACATGGTGCTGAGGTAACTTTTTTATATTAATAAGGAGGAAGAAGACTTAGTGTTTGCTATAGCCATGGCAATTCAGTAGAATTTGATTAGAAAGCTCAATTTTATTGACATTTTCGACTAATAGCCCGGTGAGCTGCCATTCTTACTTAAATCAGGAGAAAAGATTTTGTTGGTTTGTTGTAGCCATTGCATTTCAACAGAATTTGAAGAGAAAGTACAATTATACTGACATACTCGACTAGCACCAAGGTGAGCTAAGTTTCTTACGGATATAAGGAGAAATAATTCTATTGGTTTGCTGTAGTCATTGCAATTCAATAGTACATGGCTAGAAAGT
>NW_016985372.1:351-848 GCF_001483705.2 Eufriesea mexicana | reverse complement strand
ATAGGTCTATTCAAAGTCTATAATCTGTTATAGCTTGGTTAATAGGTCGCCTAGCGTCTTAAAGAAATGGCAAGGACAGCCATCTACTTGCCAGAGAATAGGATTATGTTTCTAGCTTGGGGAATAGGTCGCCTTACGCCTTCAAACAATGGCAAGTACAGCCATCTACTTGCTAGAGAATAGTTCTATTCAAAATCTATAACCTTTTATAGCTTGGTGAGTAGATCGCCTATCGCCTCCAATCCAATGGCAAGTACAGCCATCTCCTTGCACGAGAATAGGTCTATTCAAAATCTATAATCTGTTATAGCTTGGTGAATAGATCGCCTAACGCCTTCAATCCAATGGCAATTATATATACCTACTTGCCAGAGAATGGGTCTATTCAAAATACATTTTCTTTTATAGCTTGATGAATAGGTCGCCCAACGCCATCAAACCAATGGCAAGTACATACTTCTACTTGCCAGTAAATAGGTATATTCAAAATCTATAAA
>NW_016985372.1:0-232 GCF_001483705.2 Eufriesea mexicana | reverse complement strand
AACGCCTTCAATCCAATGGCAAGTACAACCATCTACTTGCCAGAGAATAGGTCTATTCAAAATCTATAACATGCTATAGCATGGTGAAACGATCGCCTAACGCCTTCAATCCAATGGCAAGTACAGCCGTCTGCTTGCCAGAGGATAGGTAAATTCATAATCTATAACTTGTTACAGCTTGGTGAATAGATCGCCTAACGCCTTCGATCCAATGGCAAGTACAGCCATCTAC
>NW_016985371.1:0-294 GCF_001483705.2 Eufriesea mexicana | reverse complement strand
ATATCGAGTTCTTGCTCGTGCCCCTCATGAACATAAAGTTAAGATTGTTAAAGGATTACAAAGTTACAACTATGTTGTTTGAATTACTGGCGATGGTGTTAATGATCCTTCTAGTTTAAAAGCAGCAGATATTGGCTTAGCAATGGGTGTTAACAACCGACGTTGCTAACGAATCTTCACAAATATTATTACCTAATGTTAACTTTGTTCCTATTGTTGATATTACCGATATTGTAACGTTTATAGTAAAATTAAAGGAATTGTGCCTTCTATTTTAGTTCCTAATATGGCCCA
>NW_016985370.1:0-306 GCF_001483705.2 Eufriesea mexicana | reverse complement strand
AATAATTTTATCAACCACTGTCTAGTAATGTCAGCTAAGTTACCAATAATATTACCTAATCCTGAAGTAGCAGATGCAGCGGCAGTGGCACCAACCATTAAAGCTAGAATCCATTATAATCACGAGGAACAAGCTACTCAATTTGCTCTTTATGTTAATAATATACGCTTACATTTCCCGGAAATCAAATAGCAGTTTCTGCTAATAATATCATTTCTGGCAAAATTAAGATTCCTCCTAAAGTTCAGGTGCATATCTTTAAAATTGGATTAAATCCACCTTGAAATGCTGCGTATCCAAATGAAG
>NW_016985369.1:0-1027 GCF_001483705.2 Eufriesea mexicana | reverse complement strand
GTGGTGGATTTCTGCGTGCTACAGTGCCCTAATGTCTTCAGATTCGACCTGTGAAGGCTATCAACTATGGTCTCGGCACGTTATGTTGACTCAGGATACGTTCAGTTAGGCTGGGATATTGGATAGGATAAGTTTTGTTAGGGTGGCTTTAACTTTTGTGTTGTACAGTGCTATTCGGTGGTCACCTAAGATCTACTGCGCTCTACTATGCCCAGCTTGGCTCTGGAGAGGGCAGCAATAGCGTTTTCGGCACGTTAGGTTGAGCATGGCTACGTTTGGCTGTGTTCTGTTGGTTCGGGTTATGTATGGGTGGCTTTGACTTTTCCGATACACGCTGCCATTCTATGGCTTTCTGCGCTGCACTTTCCACTAGAGTATTTTGCTTGGCTCTTGGGAGGCCAGCAAAAGTGGTCGCGGCAAGATAGGTTGATGTATGTTACGTTCGGTTATATAGCGTTCGCGAAGATTCGGAGAGAATAGCCTTGACTTTTGTGCTATAGTCTTCTATGAGTTGGATACCTGCTCCCAACACTGCTCTCATAGTTTCTGCTTGGCTCTGGTAAGGACAGCAATAGTGTTTTTGGCACATTGTGTTGAATCTTGTATGACTGGTTGGGTTGGGTTAGGCTAAGTTTGGTTAGGATAGCTTTTACTTTTCTGCGGTACACAGATATAAGGAAGACTACTGCTCTCTACTATGCTCCAGTACGTCCTGCTTCTCTCCGAGGAGGGCAGCAATGTCCTTCTCGGCAAGCTCGGTTGAGTTAGGCTATTTTTGGCACTGTCTTGTTTGTTTGGGTTAGGCTTGTCTAGCTTTGACTTTTCTGATATACACTGCGGTTCTATTGTCCTCTGCGTTCTACTCTCCACTAATATGTTCTGCTTGGCCCTTGGAGGCCAGCATTCCCGATCGCGGCACGTTAGGCTGAGATAGGTTTTGTTTGGTTATGTTTTGTTTGTTTTGATTAGAATTGCGTAGCCTTGAATTTTCTGATATACACTGCGATTCTATGGATTTCTGCGTCCC
>NW_016985368.1:0-1030 GCF_001483705.2 Eufriesea mexicana | reverse complement strand
GCTTGACTTGGTTAGCATATGTTACTTTGGCTTCCGTGCTCTAAACGGCCTTTCGGCGGAATTGTGAGGTCTACTGTGCTCCACTACATTCCGCTTTGCTCCGTTCTCCGGGGAGGCCAGGAGCAGTGGTCGCGGCACATCGTGAACGGCAACGCTTGGCTTTGGTAGGTTTGGTTAGGTCAGGTTCGGCTAGGATATCTACGACTTCTGAGCTGTTCACAGCAATGTGGTGGACTACTACGCACTACTGTGCTCTAGTACATTCTGCTTGTCTCTGCGGAGGTCTGCAATAGTGGTGTCGCCATGTTAGGTTGGGTTTGTCTACGTGTGTATATGTTACGTTTGGCTAGGTTCGGATAGGGTACCTTGACTTTTGTGCTGTACACTGCATTCCCAGGATTTCTGCGCTCTAATGTGCTCTAATATGTTCTGCGTGGCCCTGGTGCGTCCAGTAATTGTGGTCTCGGCACGTTAGTTTGAGTTACGTTACGTTTCGTTAGGCTACGTTAGGAAGATTCTGTTAGGATTTCCTTGACGTTTGTGCCATTCACAGCTATTTGGTGAACTTCTGCGCTCTACATTGCTTTATTATACTCTGCTCGCCAGTGGAGAGGCGAGCAATAGTGGGCAAGGCACGTTAGGTTGTGTTACGTTGCGCTTGGTTAGGTTGGGTTACGTTACGTTAGGTTAGGTTTGGTTACGATAGCTCCGACTTTCTTGCTATACACTGCTATTATGTGGACTTCTGCGCTCTACATTTCTCCACTATATTCTGCCTGGCTCTGGGCATGCCAGTGTCAGTGGTCGCGGCTTTATTATCACTTATGGTACGTTTGGTTGGGCTAGGTTAGGCCAGGTTATGTTTGGCTATCCACGACCTTTGTAACCTACGCTGCTTTTCCGTGGATTTCTGCGCTCCACATTGCGCCACTTGTCTCTTCTCGACTCTGGGGATGCGGTCAATAGTGGTAGCGGAAAGTTATGTGGTGATAGAGTACGTTTTGTTATGTTAGGTTAGGTTAAGTGTTGG
>NW_016985367.1:0-647 GCF_001483705.2 Eufriesea mexicana | reverse complement strand
ACGCTGTTATTCGATGGATTTCTGGACTCTACATTGCTCTAATGTGCTCTGCTTCTATCTAGGATGGCCAGCGTTATTATCCTTGGCACGTCAGCTTGAGCTATCTTACGTTCGGTTATGTTACGTTTGGTTAGGTTAGGATACAGTAACATTGGTTTTTGTGTCATACACTGCGGTTCTACGGCTTTCTGAGCTCGACTCTCCTTTAATACATACTGCATGGCTCTGGGGATTACAGCAATTCAGGTTTCGCTGTTATGCTTAGTTAGGTTAGGTTTGCTTACGTCATGTTTGGTTAAGTTAGGATAGGATGGAATAGACTCTTGTGGTGCACACTGCTATTCGGCGGACTTCTGCGCCCTACTGTTCTCTAGTATGTACGGAAAGGCTCTGGAGAGGCGGGCAATAGTGGTCACTACAGGTTAGGTTGTGTTAGGTTACGATTTGTTAGGCCAGGCTATGTTAAGTTTGGTTGGTGTATCTTTGACTTACGCACCATACACTGTTATTCGGTGGATGTCTGCGATGTACTGTGCTCTACCATATCCTGCTTTGACCTGCCGAGGCCAGCAGTAGTGGTCGCAGCACGCTATGTTTATTTAGACTACGTTTGGCTATGCTATATTGTTTCTGGTTAGGTTTGGATA
>NW_016985366.1:0-526 GCF_001483705.2 Eufriesea mexicana | reverse complement strand
TATGCTTTATTATATTCTGCTTGGCTATGGAGAGGCCATCTGTAGTGCTCTCGGCACGTTAGGCTGAGTTACGTTGCGTTCGGTTGTGTTACGTTTGGTTCCGTTAGGAGTATAGGGTAGATCTGACTTTTGAGCTATACACCGACATTCGGTGGATTTCTGCGCTCTGCATTGCTCTAATATGCTCTGCTTGGCTCTGGGGAGGCCAGCAATAATGCTCTCGGCATGTTAAGTTGAGTTGGATTTCGTTTGGTTATGTTAGGTTATGTTGGTTTAGGTAGGGATATATTTGTCTTTTGTTCTGCACAATGCTATTCCATGTACTCTTGCGATTTGCTGTGCGCCATCACACTCTGCTCGTCCTCTGGGACGCCGGGAATTGTGGCCGCGGCGCGTTAGGTTGAGCTATTCTACGTTTGGCTGGCTAAGGTCTATTTAGGTTAGGATAGGGTTGCTGTGACCCTTGTTCTATACACTGCTGCTCGGTGTATATCAGCGATCTACTGCCCTCTTGTATGCGCTGCTC
>NW_016985365.1:0-927 GCF_001483705.2 Eufriesea mexicana | reverse complement strand
TGAAAACTCATGGTTTATTGTATTATTTTTCCTGATTTCTTGGGACTGGAACCAATCTTCTATATTTCCATAGATGCCATATATTTTTTTACACGAATTTTTTTGACACGCATTCTTCGGGAACGTATCTATCGTGTAAAAACAGAATTAGGTATATATAGATATAATTGAAATTAATTATATCCTTTACACCTTTTGTATCGTTTATGTGTAGCAAAACTTATCTTTTTACGACTATACTTGATTCGTAAATACAACGATTTATTTATACAATGCACATTCCCTTCTTCGTGTAACTCTACGGAACTGTGTCTTTTAATTCCTACGGTTCATTGAAATATTTTGTATATAAAATTGTATACAAATCCAACGTCTGTAAGATTCATATTTTATGAAATTTAATAAACTTTTTAACAGAACATTATAAAATTGTTTACTGTCGAAGAGAAGTATACAATACGATACTTTTTTTTTTATCAAGTTTTATCTAGTTTCTACTGTTTTTTATGAAAATTTTGCTAATGGATTTTCCATTCAGAAAAGTTTCGACATACGATATGTATGTCTTCATATCTCTTCGCTCAAGAATATCTCAATAATTATCAATTTTTCATCCCACGTATTTAAATAATTCCTTTACCCTGCATTCAACAAATCTTCTAATGGCATGATCAAATATTGCACATTATAGCTAAAGACCTGAAGATGACTTTCAGCAGGTCTTGAAAAAATATAATTTTTTTTGTTGTGTCGTATGCACCTGTTGATGCCAATAATTTTCGTTGGAAACATTTTTTCAACCAACACCTCCTATATAATCTTTTATTTAATTTTGTTCATAGGTCAAACTGTTACAGGAATTCGAAAGTAAATCGCGGCTTTTTAAATCAAATATTATCAGTTACACTGGACAGTAATTATTATACT
>NW_016985364.1:0-260 GCF_001483705.2 Eufriesea mexicana | reverse complement strand
GCATAGGTAAGGAGGAAAGATTCTATTGGCGAGCAATAGGCTTTGCAATGCGATAGAATCTGGCTGGAAGGTTCAATACCATTATCAGTTTCGACTATTATCGTGGTGAGGTGCCTTTTATGCCTAAATAAGCAGGGTAGATTCTGTTGGCGTGCTATACACATTGCAATGATAAAGATTGTGGTTGGACAATTCAGTTTTATTGACATTTTCGACTAATATGGTGGTGAGATAACTTTCTCGCATATATAAGTTGGATA
>NW_016985363.1:0-1009 GCF_001483705.2 Eufriesea mexicana | reverse complement strand
GTCATTTGTGCCGTACTCTGCTATTCGGTGGATTTCTGCGCTGCACATTACTCTTCTATACTCTGCTCCAATTTGAGGGACAGTAATAGTGGTTTCGGCACGTTAGGTTCTGTTACTCTCCGTTTGGTTATATTACGTTAGGCTGGGTTTAGTATGGATAGCTTTGGCTTACGTGGTGAACTCTGTAGTTCGGTGGATTTCTGCGTTCCACTGTGCTATAGCATATTCTGCTTGGCTCTGTGGAGGCAGGCTATAGTGGTATCGGCACGTTAGGCTCAGTTAAGCAACGTTCGACAGTGTTACGTTTCGTAACCATGGGATAGGTAAGCTTCGACTTTTGTGCTATGCACTTCGATTCAGAGGATCTCTGCGCACTACTCTCCTGCAATATGTTCAGCTTGGCTCTGAGGAGGGCAGCAATGGTGGTGGTGGCAGGTAGTTTGGTAAGGCTTAGCGGTGTTACGATTGGCTAGGTTAGGATAGGCTACTTTTACTTTTGCGCTATTCGCTGCTGTTCGGTGGACTTCTACGATCTAATGTGTTCTAATATGCTCAGCTTTTCTTTGCGGGGCCAGTAATAACGGTGTCGCCTCATTATGATGAGATAGACTACGTTCGGTCTGGTTAGGGTAGGTCAAGATACGTCAGCATGTGTCTGACTTTTGTGCTAAGCAACGCTATGCAGTGGATTTCTGCGCTCTGCTGCGCTCTAGTATGCTCTGCTTGGCACTGTTGTCGCCGGAAGTAGTGTCCTTGGCACGTTAGGTTCAGCTATGCTACGTTCGGTTGTGTTACGATAAGTGAGGTTAGTATATGATAGTTCAAACTTTTGCGCGATACACTGCTATCCGCGGATATCTGCGCTCTGCTGTGTTCTAATATTTCCTGCTCTGCTCTGGTTAGACTAGCGACAGTGATCACGGCACGTTAAGTTGAGTTAGGCCACGCGTTGTTCGCTGCATTGAGGTGAGTTCCTGCGTACTACAGTGTACTAGTGGGTTCTGCTTTT
>NW_016985362.1:0-777 GCF_001483705.2 Eufriesea mexicana | reverse complement strand
CAGAACACATTAGCGGAGAGCAGTACGCAGAAATCCATAGAATCGCAGTGTATTTCAGAAAAGTCAAAGCTACCCAAACTGAACCCAAACAAACAGGACACAGCCAAGCAGAGCCTTTGTGCCGAGACCGCTGTTGCTGCCTTTGCCAGAGCCAAGCTGGGCATACTACAGCGCAGTACAACGCAGCAGTACACATGACAGCAGTGTACAGCACAATAGCCAAGGCTACCTTGGCCAATGTTGGCCTAACCCAAACTAACCGAACGTAGCGTGATTCATCAAAACGTGCAGATACCACTATTGCTGGCCTTGCCAAAGCCAAGGCGAAAATATTAGAACTATGTAGGGCGCAGAAATCCACATAATAGCAGATAATGTCCCTACGGTCTAATTAGCTCTCCTAACGTAACCCATCGTGACATAGCCAAACGTAACCTAGCTCAACCTGACGTGCTACGAACACTATTGCTGGCCTCCCCTGGGTCAAGCGGAACACGTTAGTGGCGAGTAGAATGCAGGAATCCCAAGGATCACAGTGTACATCCGAAAAGTCAAAGCTGCACAAACGTATCCCAAACGAACAGAGAATATCCAAACGTAGAATATCTCGCACAAACGTGCCGAGACCGCTAGTGCTGTCCACCCCAGAGCCAAGTAGGACATACTAGAGCACAGCGGAGCGCAGAAATCCATCCAATAGCGATGTGCAACACAAAAGATAAAGCCATCCATAAAAAACGTAGCCAATCCCGACATAAATGAACGTAGCACGACTCA
>NW_016985361.1:0-529 GCF_001483705.2 Eufriesea mexicana | reverse complement strand
TATTAAAGCAATGTAGATAGTATAGATCCACCTAATAGCGGTGTACAGCGCAAAAGTCGCAGCGATCCTATCCTCGCCTAACCCATCTTAGCATGAACAAACGGAGCCTTTCGTGCCTCGACAATTATTTATGGTCTCCCAAGGGCCGGGCAAAGTATAGTAGAGCACAGTGGAGCGCGGAAATCCACCGATTAGCAGTGTACACCACGAAAATCAAAGTTATGCCGACCTAACCCAAATTAACATAAAGTACTCAAACATAGGCTAACTATACCTAACGAAACGTGACCACCGTTGCTGGTCTCCGCAGAGCTACGCAGAACATACTAGAACACAGTAGGGCGCAGAAATCCACCGAACAGAAGTGCATACCATAAAAATAGATGTTATCCTTACCAAACGTACTCAAACATGTCCAAACCGTAAGTAACATTACACAACATAACATGCCGAGGCCGACATTGCAGACCTTCCCTGTGCCAAACTGAACATACTAGATCACAGTGGGGCGGCGGAATCCAACGAAAAG
>NW_016985360.1:0-544 GCF_001483705.2 Eufriesea mexicana | reverse complement strand
TCGAGTCCAAATTTCTCCAGACATAACCGCATTATATATTTGCTAGTGATGGTTGAAGCAATAACAATATTTGTTTAAACGTTTAATAACGGAACGCAGGTAATAATTGATTGAGTAAAAATATACTCGCTCCTCTCTACGAAACAATCCATACACGACTCTCTTACCCACAACGTCTTTTTCTGTTGACTGTCCTACGCACGCATATAGATTTCCACACAAACATACTTCACACTTATGCCAATTATACTATGACAGTTGCCACCACAATTATAACCTGAAGTCATTACACATTAGAATTCCACCCGTACCTGCTCCATCCATACCAACACATATATACTCAGAAATCTATGTAACCACTACCACAATCTCCCCTCTTGGTTTCACTGGCTTTTACACACATGCAGATATTTGTATACTTTAATAAATTTGGTCCACTCTTCGCTTTAGGCATGCAATCTGCATCCATACTTTGTTTGGAAATGTGTGTCACTCTCGCTATATAATTTGATACAATTTCTTGCATATAATGGCACCTTCCACT
>NW_016985359.1:0-591 GCF_001483705.2 Eufriesea mexicana | reverse complement strand
ATTTATCTAATTTGCACAGTCAATATATAATACATTTAAATATACGTTTCACATATACTTAAATGCGGACAGAGAACCAACTATCACCTTCCTGTTTTACTTCAATTTTACACCGCGAGGATTTCCAATTTAACAAAGCCTCTCATCGTAGACACCACCCAAACTACACAATACTACTCTCTCGGTGGTCTCCTCTATAGAAGATTGTCTCTCCTCATTTTCCCAAAAATTTTTTTGAAAAATATCTCACCTATTTGTCTCAGAGGTGCTCTTCCAATATACATTGTCATATACATACTCGGAGGAGGCTCCAACGTTTATCCAGTTCTTACTTCGTAATTTATCCTCGTAATCATCCAATTGGCCAATGACGTCGATGTAATTCATGAGAAAGGGGATCCTTTCTTCTTGCACATGCACAGCCGGGGCAGTATATCGGAAAGCCCTAGCTGCAACGAGGCCATGGAACGCTAAGGAGATACTTACCGTGGGGGTCAAACGTGCGAGTCTGATAAGCCTTACCTTATGCCAGTTGGAACAGCACACATTCGGACGAAGTTGTTCGTACGCTTTGACGTGCTTTTCAGAAAC
>NW_016985358.1:0-526 GCF_001483705.2 Eufriesea mexicana | reverse complement strand
GGCATGTACAGCCATCTACTTGCCAGAGAATAAGTTTATTCAAAACCTATAAGCTGCCTTAGCCTGGTGATTAGATCGCCTAACGCCTTCAATCCATTGGCAAGTACAGCCATCTACTCGCCTCTGTCCAAAATCTATAATCTGTTATAGCTTGCTGAATAGGTCGCCCAACGCCTTCAATCCAATGGCAAATACAGCCGTCTACTTGCCAGAGAATTTGTCTATTCAAGATCTATAATCTGTTGTAGCTTCGTGAATAGATCGCTTAACGCATTCAATCCAATGGCAAGTGCAGGCATCGAGTTGCCAGAAAATAGGTCAATTCAAAGTCTATAAGCTGTTATAGCTTGGTGAATATTTCACCTGATGCCTTCAATCAAGTGGCAGGTACAGCCATCTGCTTGCCAGAGGATAGGTCTACTTAAAACCAATAGTCTGCTGTAGATTGGTGAATAGATCGCCGAACGCCTTCAACCCATTGGATAGTACAGCCATATACTTGCCAGAGAATAAGTATATTCAAAAT
>NW_016985357.1:0-863 GCF_001483705.2 Eufriesea mexicana | reverse complement strand
AAAAACCCTGTCATAAAAACCGATCAGAAACCAACAATCATCCATCGAACCCCCCTCCCCCTCATAATTTATACTATCCTAATTATACTAAAACAAGGGTGCAGGGTCGAAACAATCTATGAAGACTATAGTTTAGAGTTTCAGAGTCAGTGTCAGACTATCAGCGTTGTATCAGAATCGTAGAATTAAACTAGCCTCAAACTGTATCAAGCAATATTATATATTTTAAATATACTTAATTCTTACCAAATTAAATTATACTAAAACAAGGGTGCAAAGGCGAGACAATCTGTGAAAACTATAGAGAAGCAGTATGCGTGACTAGTATAGTCTAGAGTGTGTCAAGAGTAAGAGTTCACAGAGTCAGACTATCATCGTTGTATTAAACTCATAAAATTAAACTAGCCTTAAACTGTACCAAGCAATATTAAGTCAATATTATATATTTTAAATATACTTAATTCTTACCAAATTAAATTATACTAAAACAAGGGTGCAAAGGCGAGACAATCTGTGAAAACTATAGAGAAGCAGTATGCGTGACTAGTATAGTCTAGAGTGTGTCAAGAGTAAGAGTTCACAGAGTCAGACTATCATCGTTGTATTAGACTCATAAAATTAAACTAGCCTTAAACTGTACCAAGCAATATTAAGTATTTTAAATATACTTTATTCTTACTAAATTGAAAACCGTGTTCATTGTCTCGCCCGTGCCCCTTTTCCTGTTTCCTGCTTACCCCTCAACCCTACGATATAATACAAGAAATCAACACTGTCTGTCATCCACCCACCCTGAAAACGTAAAGAAATTCACGAAAAACCCTGTCATAAAAACCGATCAAAAACCAACAATCATCCATCGA
>NW_016985356.1:0-607 GCF_001483705.2 Eufriesea mexicana | reverse complement strand
TCGCCGCCTCGTGGGATATCGTGCGGTCGTGTACCGTCTGGGTTACTCGATCGAGTGCTCCGCCACATAGCCGACGATCACCGCAATCATGTATTGCCGAACCCTGTGGTACAACAGGGCACACCGGATGGCGGCCCAGGGCAGGGCGTTGAAGGCGCTGGCGATATCCACACCCACCGCCAGCAGCACTCCGCCACATGGTCGGCGGCAGCCTCCGACAGGGTACGAACGAGCTTGATCGCGTCGATCGTCGACCGTCCATGCCGGAATCCGAACTGGCTGACGCTGAGATCGGGACTCACGTCCGTTAAATTCTCTCGGAGGCGGGCAGCGAGAACGGGCTCGAAGAACTTGCCCGCCTCGTCGAGCAGGCATATCGGCCGATATGCCTTCCGAGAGTTCGGCGGCTTCCCTAGCTTCGGGATCAGCACGACCCCCGCTCTCCTCCAACATGCCGGGAAGCGACAGGTCCTGAGGCAGCTGCCGAACAGCCGTCGCACACGGTCAACCCACGCTTCCAGAGCCAGAGCAAAGGCTCGGCCTCGTATGCTCCCCGCCCCCATCCTAACGACCGCACGGCGCAACTCCTCGCGCGTGACCCCCAGCT
>NW_016985355.1:0-483 GCF_001483705.2 Eufriesea mexicana | reverse complement strand
TTCAGTTGGCTTCTGCGCTCTACTCACCTCTGCTATGTCCTGCTTGGCGATAGGGAGGCAGGCGACAGTGGTTTACGCACGTTAGTTTGGTTTAGGATACGTTTGGTTGAGTTAGGTTGTGTCGGGATTGGTTAGAGTATATCTACCGTTTGTACCTGACACTTCAATGGGTCGGATTTCTGCGGTCCACAGTGCTCTAGTACATTCTGCTTAGCCCTGGGGAGGTCAGCAGTGGTGGTGTAAGCACGTTTATATGAACTAGGCTCGTTTGGTTATGATACGTTTGGTTAGGTTATGATAGCATAGCTTTGACTTTTGTGCTACACACCGCTATTAGTTGGATTACTGCACTCTTCGTTGCTCTACTATACTCTGATCGGCTCTTATGAGGCAAGCAATAGCGGTCGTGACACGATTGGCTGAGATAAGTTACTTTAGGCTTTGACGCCATCGACTAATGTGTTATACAATGCTATTCAGTGA
>NW_016985354.1:0-208 GCF_001483705.2 Eufriesea mexicana | reverse complement strand
GAAAGATCCTATTGGCATGATATAGCCATTGCAATGCTATACAATCTGACAGGAAAACTCAATCTTACTAACATTTTCGAATGATATCGTAGTGAGCTATGTTTGTTGCATAAATAAGGAGGAAAGATTGTACTGGTATGCTATATCCTTTGCAATGCTATAGAATCTGACTGGAAAATTCATTTTTCTTGACATTTCCGACTAATAT
>NW_016985353.1:550-797 GCF_001483705.2 Eufriesea mexicana | reverse complement strand
AAGAGAAGCGTATAGCACGAAAGGCAAGGACATCCTTGCCAACCTACCCTAAGCTACCCCAACCACGCCTTACATAACTCAACCTATCGTGCCACGGACTCCATTACTGGCCTCCCGAGGGTTGAGCAGAGTATTGTAGAGCAAGGAAGAGCAGAGGATTCCTCCAAATGGCAGTGTAGGGCTCAAAAGTCGAAGTCATCCAGTCCTGCCCTAACTAAACCTAACCTAACCGAACGTATCATAGCCC
>NW_016985353.1:0-376 GCF_001483705.2 Eufriesea mexicana | reverse complement strand
ACCTAACGCGACGCGACCATTATTGCTGTCCTCCCCAGAGCCATGCACAGCATATTAGGGGAGTATATAACGCTGAAATACATAGAATGCCAGTGTACATCAGAAAAGTCTATGACATCCTAACCTAACCCAAGCTAACCAAGCCTAACCAAACGTAACTTAACTCAATGAAACATGCCACGACCACTATTGCTGGCCTCCCGAGAGTCCAGCAGAACATATTACAGGAGAGTATTGCTTAGAGGTCCATAGGATCGCAGTGCATAGCACAAAGGTCGAAGCTACTCTATCCCAACGTAGCCAAACGTAACATATCGTTGCTTAACTCAACCAAACGCGCCGAGGCCACTGTCTCTTGCATCCCCAGAGCCAAGAA
>NW_016985352.1:0-1426 GCF_001483705.2 Eufriesea mexicana | reverse complement strand
CACGATATGTTTGACTTTGGTGCTGTACACTGCAATGACGTTGATTTCTGCGCCCTATTGTGTGCTAACATTTTCTGCCTGGCTCTGGGCACTGCAGCGGTAGCGATGCCAGGACGGCAGGTTGAGTTGTGATGCGTTTGGTTAGGTTACGTTATGTCAAGCTCGGTCGTGTTATCTTTGACTTTCACGTTACACACTTCTGTTCGGAGGATTTCTGCACTCGACTGTGCTCCACAATACTCAGCTTGGCCCTGGGGTGGCCAGCAATAGCCGCGGCACGTTATGTTGAGTTACGCTACGTTTGGTCGGTTTACGTTATGTCGAGTTTTGTCCAGATGGCTACGACTTTCTTGCTATACACAGTTATCAGGCGGGTTCATGTAATCTACTGTGCTTTACTCTATTCCTCTTGGCTCTGTGGAGTCCGGCAGCAGTGATCGCGGCACGCTCTGTTGAGTTTCGCTATGTTCGGTTACGTTAGGCTAGGTCAGGTTATGTTAGGATATCTTTGACGTTTCTTCTATAAACAGCAATACCTCCGATCTCTACGCAATGCTGTGCTGTAGTACATTCTGCTTGTCTCTGTGAGGTTCTGCAGAAGTGGTCTCGTCATGTTAGGTTGGGCTACGATGCGTTTCTTTTCTGCCACGTTTGGCTAGGTTAGGATAGGCTACTTCGACTTTCGTACTTTGCACTGCTTTCGGCGGATTTCTGCACTCTACTGTGCTCCAATATGCCCAGCTTGCCTCTGGGGAGGCCGGAAATTGTGGTCTCGGCACGTTAGCTTCAGTTAGGTTTCGTTTGGTGAGGTTATGTTTGTTTGAGTCAGGTTAGGATGCCTTTGACTATTCTGCTATACATGGCAAATGTATGGACTTCTACGCCCAGCTCTACTGTTTACTGCAATACGTTCTGCTTGACGATGGGGAAGCCGACGATAGTGGTCTACGCACGTTAGGTTGTATCATGTTACGCTTGGCTGTTTCGCGTTTCCTTATGTTAGGATATGATAACGTTGACTTTTGCGCTATACATTGTTATTCGGTGAATTCCTGCGCTCTACATTGCTCTAATATGCTCTCTTTGGCTCTGGAGATGCCAGGAATAATTGACTCGGCACGTTATGATGAGTTATGCTACGTTCGGTTAGGTTAGAATAGGGCATCGTTGGTTAGGATATCTTTGACTTCTGTTCCCTGCACAGCCAGTCTATGGACTTCTGCGCGCTACTCTCGTCTAATATGCCTTGCTTCGACACGGTGAGGCCTGCAGGTTTGTTTCAGGCACGGTAGTTTGTATTATGTCGTGTTTGGTTTGGTTAGTTTAGGACAGGTTAGGTTAGGATAGATATAACTATTTTGCATTACACTTAAATGCGGCAGATATTTGCGCTCTACTGTGCTCTAGCTTATTCTGCCTGGTTCTG
>NW_016985351.1:0-672 GCF_001483705.2 Eufriesea mexicana | reverse complement strand
TCGCTGGATTTCTGTGATCTACTGTGCTCTACTGCATTCTGCTTGGCTCTGGGGAGGCCAGGAACAGTAGTCACGGGACGTTATTTTGAGCTATGCCACGTTTGGTTAGATTACGTCACTTTTGGTATATCTACGGCTTTTGTGCCATACACTGAAATGCGGTGGATTTCTGCGCTCTGCTGTGCTGTAGTATAATCTGCTTGGCGTTGGGGCGGCCAGCAATAGTGGTCTCGGCACGTTAGGTTGAGTTGGGCTACATTCAGTTATGTTCTTACAGGACATATTAGACTTTGTGCTAAACACTGCTATCCGCGGGTATCAGCGCCTTGCTGTGTTCCAATATTCTCTGCTTGGCTATGGCAAGCCCAGAAATAGTGCTCTCGGCACGATAGGCCGATTTATGTTACGCTCGATTAGGGTAGGTTATGTTAAGCTCGCACAGGTTATCTTCGACTTTCGTGAAATGCACTGCTGTTCGGAGGATTTCTGCACTCGACTGAGCTCGACTATATTACGCTTGGCCCTGTGGAGGACAGCAATAGTAGTGGCACGTTATGTTGAGCTAGGGCACGTTTGCTTGTGTTACGTTACGTTATGTTTGGCGATGGTGGCTCCGACTTTCGTGCTCTACACTATTATTGGGCGGGCTCATTTGACCTACTCTGCTCTACT
>NW_016985350.1:0-1277 GCF_001483705.2 Eufriesea mexicana | reverse complement strand
TTCCTAACTTAACCATTCGTAACATAACCGAACTTAACCTAACCAAAGTTAACGTGCCCAAACGACTATTGCTCTCCTCCCCAAAGCCATGCAGAGCATATTAAAGCGCAGTAGAGCGCAGAAATGCACTGCATAATAGTGCATATACAAAAGTCATAGCAATCCCATTCTATCCAAGCAAAACGTTACCTTGCCAAACGTAACATGACTCAACTTAACGTGCCGCGACCGCTATTCCTGGTGTCCCCTGAGACAAGCAGTGCGCGATAGCGCACAACAGGGCGCAGGAGTCCATAGAATTGCATCGCGTATCGCAAAATTCGTTGGTACCGCAGCATAACCCAATATAGCCTAACAAAACCAAGCGTAACCAAGTCGACAGAACGCGCCGCCACCGCAATTGCTGGCGTCCACTGAGCCAAGCAGAACATATTAGAGGTGAGTGGGGCTCAGAAATCCATCGGATCGCAGTGTGCAGCAGAAAGTTCAAAGATACGCAATCCTAACCCAAACTAACAGAACATAACGCATCGCAGCCGAACTCAACGTAACGTGCCACGGCCACTATTGCTCGCGTCCCGTGAGTCGCGCAGAGTGAAGCAGAGCAATGTAGTGGGTAGAAATCCTCCGAATAACAGCGTATAGCACAACAGTGGACTTTATCCCATCCTAACATATCCAAGCGCAATAAAAGCAGACGTAACGTCACATAGCCTTACGTGACGAGACCACTATTGCGGTCCTCCCACAGAGAAAAGCAGAATATACTATACCACAGTCTCAGAAAGCCACCAAATAGCACCGTACATTGCAAAAGTCAAAGATATCCCAACCTAACCAATCATAACATAACCAAACGTAGACTAACAAAACCTAACGAGCCGAGACCACCGTTGCTGGCCTCCCCAGAGTCAAGCAGAATATACCAGAGCACAGCAGACCGCAGGTCAGTCGCATTGTATTGTACAGCGGAATGGAAATGGCATCCTATCATAAACTGGCCTAACCAAACGCGATCAAACGTAACCAATCTCAACCTAACGTGTCTAGCCCGCTATTGCTGGCATCTCCATCGCCATGGGGGCATATTAGAGGTGAATAGAAAGCAGAGGTACATAGAAAGGCAGTGTATGGTACGAAAGTCTAAAATATCCCAATCCAACCCAAACAAACCTAACCTAACCGGACGTAATCTAACACGACGATACGCGCCACGGCCACTATTTCAAGCATTCCTAGATCACAGCAGGTACTATTAGTTCACAGTAGAGCGCAGC
>NW_016985349.1:0-756 GCF_001483705.2 Eufriesea mexicana | reverse complement strand
CTGACACCACCTAACCTCACAAAACGTAACCCATCTCAACATAACTTGCCGCAACCACTGCTGTTGGCACCCCGGAGCCAAGCTGAATGCAGTAGAGCATAGTATATCACAGAAATCCATCAAGTAACAGGGTATAGCACGAAAGTCAAATCTGTCCTAACCAAACTTAGCCCAACCTAACCTAACCAAACATAACCTAACTCAGAATAACGTACCACGACCACTGCTCCTCGCCTCCCCAGTGTCGGGCATAGTATTGTAGAGTAATGTGGAGCGCAGAAATCCGTCGTATAGCAGGGTATGGCATAAAAGTCAAAGAAATCCAATCCATGCCTTCCCAACCTACTGTAGCGGAACGTAACATATTTCAACCTTACGTGCCGATACCACTATTACTGGCCACCCCAAAGACAAGCAGAACATATTGGATCGCAGTCGGGCGCAGAAATCCACCGAATAGCAGTGAATGGCAAGAAAGTACAAGATAATATGTCCTAACATAGCAAAACATGTCATATGCTAACGTAGTCTAAACAAACCTAACGCGCAGAGACCACTATTGCTGGCCTCCCCAGACATAAGCAGAAAATATTAGAACGCAGTAAAGCGCAGAAGTCTGAGGATAGCAGTGCATAGCGCAGATGTCTGAATTTTTCTCCCCAAAGCGCATCAAACGCAACATAAACAAACGGTGCATAGCTCAACATAACGTGCAGAGGCCACAGTTGCTATCCGCAACAGAGCCAAGCAGAATAT
>NW_016985348.1:0-744 GCF_001483705.2 Eufriesea mexicana | reverse complement strand
GCACACATATATGCATTCATACATCCATACATTCGCCCATATGCACATTCGTACACACACGCATACGTACATCCACACATAGATCCATACATACATCCTTTCATACGTCCATGCATACATCCATCCACCCATACAGACAGTCATCCATTCATCCATCCTTCAATGCAACCACCCATCTATCCGTCCGATCATTCATTCACCGTCGAGCCACCCATCCGAATGTCCACCCATACATTCTTCCACCCACGCATGCATTCATCCATACGTCCGTACATCCATACATACATCCATACATACATCCTTAACGACATCCATAGATACATTCATACATAAATCCATACATTCATCCGTACATCCATACATCCATGCATCCAACCATACATCCATCCATACATCAATACATACATCCATCCATGCATACATCTACACATCCGTACATACATTCATCCATACATCCGTACATCCATACATCCATACACCCATACCTCCGGTCATCCATACATCCATACATCCATACATTCATACATACATACATACATTCATCCACACATCCATACACCCATCCAACCATACACCCATCCATCCATCCATTCATCCCGTCATCCACCGACCTATTCATCCGCCCTTCAGTCCTTCCACCCATCCATTCATCCACACACATCCATACATCCATGAATCCGAAGATCCATACATTCGTATACACATACATCCATACATCCCTGCATGCATAATCCATACATCCAT
>NW_016985347.1:0-533 GCF_001483705.2 Eufriesea mexicana | reverse complement strand
CAAAGCTATCCCAACCTAGCACAACGTATCCCAACATAACCAAACGTAATCTAACTCAACCTAACGTGGGGCGACAACCATTGCTGACCTCCCGAGAGCCAAGCAGAGAGCAGTCGAGCAATGTACAGGGTACAAATCCTCCGAAAATTGGTGTATAGCACAAAAGTCATCATTATTCTGACCTAACCAACCGTATCATAAGCAGACGTAACGTAACCGAATCCGACGTGCCGCGAAGGCCATTGCTGGCCTCACGGGAGCTAAGCAGAGTATAGAAGAGCAATGTAGGATGCTGGAATCGTCCGCATTGCAGTGTATAGCAAAAGAGCAGTAGATGTCCTAACCTAACCTGACCTAACCTACCGTAACCAAGTGTAACCAATCCCAACTTAACGAACCCAGCCTTCAATTGCTGGCCTGCCCATCGCCCAGCAGTGCATACTGGAGTTGAGTAGAGAGCAGAGATACATAGAATGGCAGTGTATATCACGAAAGTCAAAGATATCCTAACCAAACCCAAACAAACCTAACCT
>NW_016985346.1:0-566 GCF_001483705.2 Eufriesea mexicana | reverse complement strand
TATACATGGGAGATAGCTCACCACAATATTTGTCGAAAATAACAATAAAAGTGAATTTTCCAGGCTGTTTCTATATCATTGTAATAGCTGTAGCACGCCAATTTTATCTGTCCTCCTTATTTATGCAGGAAAGTTGCCTCACCACGATATTAGTAGAAAATAACAATAAAATTGAATTTCTCCCGGCAGATTCCATAGCGTTGCAATGGCTATAGCACGCCAATAGAATCTTCCCTCCTTGTTTATGAAAGAAAGACTGCTCACCACGATATTAGTCGAAAATGTCAGTAAAACTGAATTTTCCAACGAGATCCTATAGCAATGCAATGGCTATAGCACGGCAATAGAATCTTTCATCCTTATTTATGCACGAAAGTTAGCTCACCACTATATTAGCCGAAAATGTTAATGAAGTTGCATTTCCCAGCCAGATTCTATAGCATTGCAATGGCTATAGCACGCGAATGGAATCTTTCCTCCTTATATATGCAAGACAGTCAGCACACCACGATATTAGTCCAAAATGTCAGTAAAATTGAATTTTCCAACGAGATCCTATAGCAATG
>NW_016985345.1:0-502 GCF_001483705.2 Eufriesea mexicana | reverse complement strand
GTTAGGAATGGCGTCGTTAGCACAGGATAGCTTTGACGCTCGCGCTACACAATGCAATGAGTTCGACTTCGACGCTCTGCTGTGCTGTAATATCCTCTGCATGACTCTGGGGAAACCAACAATTGTGATCTCGGCACGTTAGTTTACGTTATGTTACGTTCGCCCATATTACGTTTGGATAGGTTACTATTGTGTAGATTTGACTTGCGTGCTATGTTTCGGTAGATTTTTACGATCTACATAGCTCCACTATAATCTGCTCGACTCAGGGGAGCCCAGTAATGGTGGTGCCGGCACGGTAGGTTGAGCAATGCAACGTTTGGTTAGGCTATGTTTGTTTTGGTTCGGCATGTTCTATGCTCTAGTATGTTCTACGTGTCTCTGAGAAGGGCAGCGGTTATGGTCTCAGCACTTTGTGTTGAGTAAGGTTACGTCAGGCTATGTTACGTTTGGCCAGGATAGGATAGGATGGCTTTGACCTTCATGCCATACACAGCTTTTC
>NW_016985344.1:0-555 GCF_001483705.2 Eufriesea mexicana | reverse complement strand
TAGTTATTAATTTTTATTTGATGGCGTCTATGATTTCGTAACGGCGGCTATCACGATCTTCCGCGAAAATATTTAATACTAAACGAATACTAGAATCAAAATGTGATCTAAAGTTATATGAGAAGATTCGCAAGAACATTTTTTTTATGTAGAGTGAATAAAGTTTCATAAATTGATTGCGTAAGGGATAGTAATTAATGAAAAATCAATGGCGTCTTCGGCAACAATTCAAACACTCCGTAGAAGAATAATTAATAATTAATTAATTAGTGACAAATTTATATCGAAAGTTATATGTGAAAATTCTTAAAGGATCTGCCTTTACGATGCTGTTATAAAAGTTCATAAATTTTTCACGGATATTGAGTAATTAGTGAATTTTCCACTGCCGATTTGATTTATTAAAATTTATAAGGAGCACATAACCAGAGTTAGTAAACTGACATCAGAGATATCTCGTTCTCGTTGCGGAACTCGAGCTTCGAGTCTAAGATCATAGATGGCTCTGATGTCAGTTTACTAACTCTGGTTATGTGCTCCTTATAAATTTTAATA
>NW_016985343.1:0-498 GCF_001483705.2 Eufriesea mexicana | reverse complement strand
TTCGGATAGGTTACGTATGGTCGGCTTGGGTTATGCTAGAGAATGGGAGCATAACATTGCCTTTTGTGCTATACACTGCATTTCGGAGGATTCCTACGCTGTACTGTGCTCTAGCATGCTTTGGGTGGCACTGAGGATGCCAGCAATAGTGGTCTCGTCCCGTTAGGTAGTGTTAGGTCACGTTCGGTTAGATTAGGTTAGCTTGTGTCAGGTAAAGATAGCTTCACTTTTCTACCATACACTGACATTATATGGGATTCTGCGCTCTACTCTTCCCTAATATGTTCTGCTCGGCGTTGGGGAGGCCAGTAATAGTGGTCAAGGCACGTGACGTTGGGCTAGCTTGCGTTCGATTATGCTATGATTGGGTAGGTTGTACAAGGATTGCTTGGTCCTTCACGCTGTACACTGCTATTCATAGGATTTCTGCACCCAAGTGTGATCTAATATGTTCAGCTTGAATTTGGAAGGGCCAGCAATACTGGTCCCAGCACGTCA
>NW_016985342.1:0-979 GCF_001483705.2 Eufriesea mexicana | reverse complement strand
GATTCTGTTGAATTGCAATGGGAATAGCACGCCAATAGAATCTTCCCTCCTTACTTATACAAGGAAGTTTGCTCACCACGAGACTAGTCGAAAATGTCAATGAAATTGAATTTTCCAGGAAGATTCTAGAGCATTGCAATGGTTATTGCTTGCCAATATAATCTTTCCTCCATGTTTATGCAATAAAGATAGCTCACCACGATATTAGCAGAAAATGTCACTAAAATTGATTTTTCCAACCAGATTCTACTGCATTGAAATGGCTATAGCACTCCAGAAGGATCTTTCCTCCTTACTTAGGGAAGGAAGATAGCTCACCACGATATTAGCAGAAAATGTCACTAAAATTGATTTTTCCAACAAGAATCTGTGGCATTGCTATGGCAATAGCACGCCAATTGAATCTTTCCGTCTTATTTACGCAAGAAAGGTAGCTAACCACCATATTAGTCGCAAATGTCAGTAAAATAGATTTTTCTATCCAGATTCTTCGGCATTGCAATGCCAATAGCACGCCAATGAATATTTCCGCCTTATTTACGCAAGTAAGATAGCTCACCACGATATTAGTTGAAAATGCCGATAAAATCGAAACTGCCAGGCCCATTCCATATCATAGCAATGGACATAGCACGCCAAAAGGATCTTTCCTCCATGCTTATGCAAGGAAGCTAGCTCACCACGATATTAGTCGAAAATGACAGTAAAGATCAACTTTCCAGCCAGATTCTGAGGCATTGCAATGGATATATCTTGCCAATATAGTCCTTCCTCCTTGTTTATGCAAGAATGTTAGCTCACCGCGATACTAGTAGAAAAGGACTGTAAAATTGAACTATCCATCCAGATTCTATAGCATTGCAATGGCAATAGCACGCCAATAGAATCGTTCCTTCGTATTTATGCCAGAAAGATGACTTACCACGATATTAGCCGAAAATGTCAATAAAATTGAATTTTCCAGGAAGATTCTAGAGCA
>NW_016985341.1:0-690 GCF_001483705.2 Eufriesea mexicana | reverse complement strand
GCAACTACCCGACGTCCAGCCGGGTCACAGCATCTGCTGTGTCGCTCGGGAAACCTCCCCGAGCAGCCCAGCAAGATCGAATCGCCTTCCCCGCTGCTGACGCCGCAGCAGGTAACTATTGGGCGAAGCTCGTATACGATTCCGAGGTCGGGGAAGGGACGACGGTTACGTGGTTCGCCGGCGAAGTCGTAAGTAGTAGGGTGAGGTGGAGCTGGAAAATAAACACCCATGCGATGGGAAACGGCACCACTCTCACTGGGATCCGCACCCATAGTGAGGCCTGGCGACGTCTAGAGAACACTGAGTGGTGCTCATTCACCATTCAGGAAACAGGCCGGCCTGGCGGGCACGGATACACTTTTGACTTCAGCCTCCATGCGTGGACGCACATGTCCTACGCGCAATTCGGCGCGGGAGAGGATGATGTACAATTGGAGAGTGTGCTCATGCGCCTCGACCTGTGCCAAGTCCAGTCTAGAAGATGGGAGCTCACTTACAAGAGTCACCCTCACGGGACTGAAGTTCTCGAGCCTCCCGAAGACGTATGGGGATGGGGGGCCTCCGTAAGGGTGAAAGATTACAGGTCTCAGGTTATGAAGACCTTAGTGGTTCCGAAAGGGACGGGTGGAACTATCACAGCGTCCACATTCTCGAACGGAACCATACTCTTCCGCGGCAATCGCGAACAAC
>NW_016985340.1:0-1067 GCF_001483705.2 Eufriesea mexicana | reverse complement strand
CACTATTGCTGGCCTCCACAGAGGCAAGCAGAATATACCGGACCGCAGCGCATCGCAGAAGCCCACCGCATTGCAGTGTATAGAACAAAAGTCAAACATATCCTGACGCAACGTGACCTTACCTTGCATATCCAAACGTTGTGTAACTCAACATAACGTAACGAGATCAATATTGCTTGCCTCCCCTGAGTCGAGCAGAGTATAGTAGAGCAATTCTGAGCGCAGAAGTCCACAGAATAGCAGCATATGGCACAAAAGTCGAGGACGACCTAACCAAACGAGGCGTTAAATAACCGGATCAAGCGTAGCATAACTCAAAGTAATGTGAGGCAACCGCTATTGATGGCCTTCGTAGGGACAAGCTGAGCATATTAGAACACATTAGAGCGCAGAGATCCACCGAAGAGAAGTGTATATCGCAAAAGACAAAGTAGCCTATCATAACCCAGCCAAACTTGACACACCCAAACGGTGCATATCCCAACCTAACACGACGGGACCGTTATTGCTGGCCTCACCAAAGCCAAGCAGAAAGCGCTAAAACGCAGTAAAGCGCAAAAATCGGTGGAGAGTGTTGTATTGCATAGACGTCCAAACTATCCTATTCTAACCTCACCAAACGTAACATAACCGGACGTGGCATAGCTCAACCTAACGTGCCGAGACCACCATTGCTGACATCCGTAGAGCCCTTATACTAGACCACAGCGCATCGCAGAAGCCCACCACATTGCAGTGTATAGCACAAAAGTCAAACATATCCCAACGCAAACTGACCTCACCTTACATATCCAAACGTAGTGTATCTCAACATAACGTGACGAGATCAATATTGCTGACCTCCCAGAACGAAGCAGTGCTTATTAAAGCACATTAGAGTGCAGGCATCTACCGAATAGCAGTGAATATCTGTAATGTCGAAGTAGCCTAACCTAACCTGGCCAAACGTAACACACCCAAACGAAACATACCTCATGCTAACATGACGAAATCACTAGTGCCATCCTCCACAGAGGCAAGCAGATTGTGCTAGAGCACAATAGATCGCAGAGATGCACCGCATTGCT
>NW_016985339.1:0-335 GCF_001483705.2 Eufriesea mexicana | reverse complement strand
TGACGTGACCTGACCTGGCTTGACCTGACCTGTCCTGACCTGACATGAGAAGACCAGGCCTGAACTGACCTGCCCTGACCTGACATGACATGAACTGCCTGACCAGACACGACCTGACCTGCCATGACCTGACCTGACGTGACCTGAGATGATCTGACAGTACCTGGCCTGGCCTGACCATACCTGACCCGACCTGAACTGACATGACCTCACCTCACCTCACCACACCGTTACTAACATGACCTAACCTAACCCAACGTAACCTAACCTAACCTAACCAAACCGAACCTAACCTAGCACAGCTAAACCTATCCTAACCTAATCTACCCACGCTT
>NW_016985338.1:0-746 GCF_001483705.2 Eufriesea mexicana | reverse complement strand
CGGTTAGGTTGGGTTAGGCTAAGCTTCGTTAGGACAGCTTTAACTTGTGTTATGTACACAGCTATTCGGTGGTCTTCTGTGTTCTACTGAGCTCTAGTATGTCCTGCTTGACTCTCGGGGTTATATCTGTCTCGGCAGGTTAGGTTTAGATTGGCCATGTTCGGCCTTGTTCGGCTGGTTTGGGTTAGGTTTGGATAGCTTTGCCTTTTCAGATGTGCACAGCGTTTCCATGGACTTCTGCGTTCTACTCTCCACAAATGTGTTCCGTTTGGCTCTGGGGAGGCCAGCGATAATGGTCACGGCACGTTAGGTTGAGTTACATTACGTTTAGTTATTAAACGATTGGTTATGTTAGTACAGAACAGCTTTGACTTTAGTGCTCCAGTCTGCTATTAGTTGCATTTCAGCGCCATACACTGCTCTAATATTTTCAGCCGGTCTCTGGAAAGGCCAGCAATAGTGGTCTCGGCTCGTAATGTTCAGCCAGATTACGTTCGATAATTTTGGGTTTGGCTATGTTTGGTTGGAATAGCTTTATCTTTTGTGCTTTTCACTGATATCCGGCGTATTTCTACGGTCTACAGTGTTCTACTATGTCCAGCTCGGCTCTTCGGGGTGAGGGTGCGGCAGCAATAGCCGTCTCGTCACGTTAGGTTAAGTTAGGCAACTTACGGTTGTGTCCGGTTGATATGGTTTAGATATGTGTAGCTTTGACTTTTCTGCCATCCACTGGGATTCTAAGGATT
>NW_016985337.1:0-780 GCF_001483705.2 Eufriesea mexicana | reverse complement strand
ACCACTTTCAAAATAAACGGTCCATTTAGTTCCATCCTTCTTTCAATATCCTTTTTGTTCTATTTCATCTTCACATATGCTTCGTAATTTTTTCCTCCTTTTATCAGCCAGCCTGAATTTTCAATGCGCGTCACGTTTTTTAAGAATAAAGATGTTTCTATGATTGAAATAATTTGAGTAATAATAATCGTTTAGATTAATAGATTAATAGATATCTGATTCATACTCCTCAAATTTCAGATTGCAACCATAGTCTGAAATTCTTGCGACAGATATCGAATTTGTATAAAATAAATACATTATTTAGTCCCACCCTTCTTTCAATATCCTTTTTGTTCTATTTCATCCTCACGTATGCTTCGTGATTTTTTCCTCCCTTTATCAGCCAGCCTGAATTTTCATTCATTATGTGTGTGGGGTTTTTTGAGAATAAAGATGTTTCTATGATTGAAAAAATTTGAGTAATAATAATCGTTTAGATTAATAGATTAATAGATATCTGATTCATACTCCTCAAATTTCAGATTGCAACCATAGTCTGAAATTCTTGCGACAGGTATCGAATTTGTATAAAATAAATACATTATTTAGTCCCACCCTTCTTTCAACATCCTTTTTGTTTTATTTCATCCTCACGTATGCTTCGTGACTTTTTCCTCCCTTTATTAGCCAGCGTGATATTTCATTCTTCATCTCCTATTTTTTCAAATATCCTTGCTTAACGAGTCATCCTTACCCCACGACTTGTTTACCTGGAATCCGACAACCAAATTGTGTGTC
>NW_016985336.1:0-871 GCF_001483705.2 Eufriesea mexicana | reverse complement strand
CATAGAATGGACGTGTATAACACGAAGGTCAGAGATATCCTAAACTAACCCCGGCAAACGTAACCTAAGATGACGTAACGTAATCCAACTTAACGCCGCGCGGCCAGTGTTTCTGGAATTCCCAGAGCAAAGCAGGGTATCGTAGATGACAGTAGAGCACAGGAATGCACCGAAGAGTAGTGTAGAGCACAAAAGTCATAGCTATCTTTTTCTAACATAGCCAAGCGTAATACAACCAAACGCAACCTAACTGAACCTAACGTGCCTAGACCACAATTACTGACCTCCCCAAAGCGATGCATTATATACTAGAGCACAGGAGAGCGCCGAAATCCGCCGCACTCTAATGAAGAGCACAAATGTCAGACATATCCTCACCAAACCGGACACAACCTAACCTAGCCGAGCGTAGCATATAACAACCTAACGTGCAGAAACCAGAACTGATGACAGCCACAGCCCAAAGTGGTTTGTATTGGTGCACAGTAAAGCGAAGATTCACCGAATGGCAGTGCACACCACAAATGTTAAAGCCATCATTTCTCAACCTAACAAACCGTAACATAGCCAAATGTAAATTGACACAAAATCACGTACTGCGGACACTACGGCTGGGCTCCCCAGAATCGAGCAGAGAATAGCAGAGCTATGTAGAACGCTGGAATCGTCCGAATAGCAGTGTATAGCACAAATGTCAAAGATATCCTAATCAAACCCAACCAAATCGGACACAAGCATACGTAACATATCTCAACCTAACGTGCCGATGGTACTACTCTTGGCGTCCACAGAGACAAGCAGAGTGCGGCAGCGCTAAGAAGAGCGCAGGAGTCCATAGGATAGATATGTGTAGCACAAAAGGCATAACTAT
>NW_016985335.1:294-575 GCF_001483705.2 Eufriesea mexicana | reverse complement strand
CAATTTTATTGACATTTTCGACTAATATCGTGGTGAGCTAACTTCCCTGCGTAAGTAAGGAGGGAAGGTGCTTTTTGTGTGCTATTGCCTTTGCAATGATATAGAATGTGGCTGGAAAATACAATGTTGTTGACATTTCCGTCTAATGTCGTGGTGAGTTAACTTCCTTGCGTAAGTGAGGATGAAAGACACTTTTTGAGTGCTGTAGAAAATGCATTGATATAGAATGAGGCTGGAAATACAATTTTGTTGTCGTTTTCGACTAATATAGTGGTGAGCTA
>NW_016985335.1:0-218 GCF_001483705.2 Eufriesea mexicana | reverse complement strand
TGACTGGAAAGTTCAATTTTATTGACATTTTCGAATAATATCGTGGTGAGCTAACTTCCTTGCATAAGTAATGAGGAAAGATGCTTTTTGAGTGCTATAGCCATTGCAATGGTACAGAAAGAGGCTGGAAAATACAATTTTGTTGAAATTTTCGACTAATATCGTGGTGTGCTAACGTCCTTGCTTAAGTAAGGGGGAAAGATGCTTTTTGAGTGCTA
>NW_016985334.1:0-660 GCF_001483705.2 Eufriesea mexicana | reverse complement strand
TGGATGTATGGAAGTATTGGTATATGGATGTGTGGATGTATGAATGTACGTATGGATGGATGTTTGGAAGGATAGATGTACGGATCGATCGATGCATGGATGGGTGGTTGTACGGATGGATGGACGTATGGGAGGATGGGTGTGTGGATGGATGGAAGTATGGTTTGATGGACCTATGGATTGATGTACCTGTGGATGGATTGAGGTGTGGAGGGTCGGATGTACGGGTGAATGGATGTACGCAAGAATGGATGTATGGATGAATTAAGGTATGGTTGTATGTATGGATGGATGTATTCATGTATGAATGGATGGATGTATATACGTATGGATGTATGCATTGATGGATGTATGGATGGATGTAAGTGTGTATGGATGGATTTCTGGATGTATGGGTGCATGAATGTTTGGATGTATGAATGGATGGATGGATGGAAGGATGGATGTATGGATGTATGGATGTATGGATCTATGCATGTTTGGATGTACGTATGTATGAATGTATGGATGTAAGAATCTATGGATGTATGCTAGTATGGATGTATGGATGAATGGATGTATGGGTGTACGAATGTATGGATGTACGGATGAAAGGAAGTATGGATGGATGGATGGATGTATGAATGTACGAATGTATGGATATACGGATGGATGGATGTA
>NW_016985333.1:0-534 GCF_001483705.2 Eufriesea mexicana | reverse complement strand
TTATTCGGTGTACTTCTGTGATCTAGTGTGCTATACTACACTATGCTCCTCTATGGGGAGGCCAGGAACGGTGGTTGCTGCACGCTATGTTGTGCTATGCAACGTTTGCTCATAGTTAGGTTAGGTCAGGCTTGGTTAGGATGTCTACAGCTTTTGCGCTATTCACTGCAATGCCGTAGGTTCCTGCGCACAACTTCGCTCTAGTACATTCTGCTTGCCTCTGTGGAGGCCAGCAATGGTGGTCTCGTCATGTTAGGTTGATCTAGGCTACGTTTGGGTTTGCCACGTTTGGCTATGTCAAGATATGCTACTTTGACTTTCCTGCTTTACACTGCTTTTCGGCAGATCATTGTGATCTAGTGTGCTCTACTACCATCTGCTTTGCTATCGGGTGGCCAGGAGCATGTGTCGCGGAACGTCATGTTGGGTTATGCTGCGTTTGGTTTGGTTACATTAGGTCAGGTTAGGTTAGGACATCTGCGGCTTTTGTACTGTTCACTGCAATGCGGTGGATTTCCTTGCTTTACTGTGCCC
>NW_016985332.1:0-1374 GCF_001483705.2 Eufriesea mexicana | reverse complement strand
CTACTATCGTGGCGACCTCACTTTCTTGCATATATAAGGAAAAAAAGATTCTACTGGCGTACTGTAGTCATTGCAATCCTATAGAATCTGGCTGGAAAACTCAGTTTTATTGCCATTTTCAACTAATATCGTGGTGAGCAAACTTACTTTTATAAAAAGGTATGAAACATGCTATTGGCGTGCCATAGACATTGCAATGCTATAGAATTTTGCTGGAAAAATATTTTTAGTGACATATTCGACTAATATCGTGGTGAAATGACTGCATTGCATTAATAAGGATGAAATATTCTATTGGAGCGCTATGGCCATTACAATGCTATAGAATCTGGCTGGAAAATTCAATTTTATTGACATTTTCGACTAATATCGTGGTGACCTTACTTCCGTGCATATATAAGGAGGAGAGATTCTGCAGGCGTGATATAGCCACTGAAATGCTACAAAATCTAGAGGGAAAATATAATTTTATTGACATTTTCGACTAATATCGCGGTGAGCAAGCCCACTTGTATAAATAAGGACGAAACATTCTATTGGCGTGCCATAGACATTGCAATGCTATAGAATCTTGCTGGAAAATTCAATTTTATTGACATTTTCGACTGATATCGCTGTGACCAAACTTTCTTGCATATATAAGGAGTAAAGATTTTACTGGCGTGATATAGCCGTTGCAATGCTATAGAATCTGTCTGGAAAATTCAATTTTAATGACATTTTTGTCTAACATCGTGGTGTCCTAGCTTTCTTGGATATATAAGGAGGATAGGTTCTACTGGCGTGCGGTAGCTATTGCAATGCTATAGAATCTGTCTGGAAAATTGAATTTTATTGACGTTTTCGATTAAAATCTTGGTGCCCTAACTTTCATGCATAAATAGGGAGGAAAGATACTATTGGCAGGCTAAAGCCACTGCAATGCTATAGGGCCCGGCTGGAAAATTCAATTTTATTGACATTTTCGACTAATATCGTGGCGACCCATCTTTCTTGAGTATATAAGGGGGAAAGATAATATTGGCGTGATATAGACATTGAAATGCTACAGAATCTGGCCGGAAAATTCATTTTACATTTTTATTGTCATTTTCCACTAATATCATGGTGAGCTAACTTTCAAGCATAAATAATGAGGAAAGATTCTATTGGCTGGCTAAAGCCATTGCAATGCTATAGGGCCAGGTTGGAAAATTCAATTTTATGGACATTTTCAGCTAATATCGTTGCGACATAGCTTTCCTGAGTATATAAAGAGGAAAGATTCTACTGACGTGCTATAGCCAATGCAATGCCATAGAATCTGTCTGAAAAATACAATTCTAATGACCTTTTCGACTAATATCGTGGTGAGTTATCTTTCTTGCATAAATA
>NW_016985331.1:0-1052 GCF_001483705.2 Eufriesea mexicana | reverse complement strand
CGAAAATGTCAATAAAATTGAATTTTCCAGTCAGATTCTATAGCATTGCAATGGCTATACCATGCCAGTAGAATCTTTCCTCCTTATTTGTGCAACAAAATTAGCTCACCACGATATGAGTCGAAATTGTCAGTAACATTGAATTTCTGAGACAGATTCTATACCATTGCAATGGCTACACCATGACAATAGGATCTTTCCCCCCTATTTATGCAACAAAATCAGCTCACCAATATATTAGTCGAAAATGTCAACGAAATTAAATATTCCTGTCAGCTTCTATAGCATTGCAAAGGCTATAGCATGCCAATAGAATCTTTCTCCCTTATTTATGCAACAAAATTAACTCACCACGATATTAGTTGAAAATGTCAATAAAATTGAATTTTCCAGTCAGATTATATAGCATTGCAATTGCAATTGCATGCCAATAGTATCATTCCTCCTTATTTATGCAACGAAATTAGCTCACCACGATATTAGTCGAAAATGTCAATAAAATTGAGTTTTCCAATCAGGTTCTTTAGCATTGCAATGGCTGTAGCATGCCAATAGAATCTTTCTCCCTTATTTATGCAACAAAATTACCTCACAACGATATTAGTTGAAAATGTCAATAAAATTTAATTTTCCAGTCAGATTCTATAGCATTGCAACGGCTATAGCACGCGGATAGAATCTTACCTCCTTATTTATACAACAAAATTATATCACCACGATATTAGTCGAAAATGAAAATAAAAATGCATTTTCCAGTAAGATTCTATATCACTGCAATGGCTATAGCACGCAAATAGAATCTTTCCTCCTTATTTATGCAACAAAATTAGCTCACCACGATATTAGTCGAAAGTGTCAATGAAACTGAATATTCCAGTCAGGTCCTATAGCATTGCAATGGCGATAGCGTGCCAATAGCATCTTTCCTCCTTATTTAAGCAAGAAAATCAGCTCACTACGATATTAGTCGAAAATGTCAGTAAAATTGAATTTTCCAGTGAGATTCTATAGCATTGCAACGGCAATGGCATGCCAAGAGAATGTTTCCTCCT
>NW_016985330.1:0-1401 GCF_001483705.2 Eufriesea mexicana | reverse complement strand
CTAAAGGAACGTAAAGTGCCTCAACATAAAGTGCCGAGACCACTATTGCTGGCATTCCAAGAGTCAAGCTCAAAATATTAGAGCGGAGTAGAACGCAGGAATCCACCTAACAGCGTACAATATCATTATAGTCAAAGCTAGCCCCTCCTAACATAGCCAAACGTAACATAAACAAACGTAAACTATTTAAACCTAACATGCAGCGACCGCTACTGCTTTCCTCCCCAGAGCCAAGCAGAACACAATAGCGGAAAGAAGAACGCAGAAACACATAAAGTCGCAGCGTACATCATATGGTCGAAGCTACACAAACCTAACCCAAATCAACAGAAGTAACCAAACTTAACCTAACTCAATCTAGCGTGCCCACACCGCCTTTGCTGCCCTCCTCAGAGCAAAGCATGACATACTAGGGTACAGTAGGCCGCAGGAGTACACCGAATAGCAGTTTGGTGGACAGAAGTTAAGGCTATTCTAACTAACAAAACTTAGCCTAACCCAAACCAACCTAACGTAACATGACTCAAAATTTCTTGCCGAGACAACTGTTGCTGGCCTTCCCGGAGACAAGCGGAAAATACTGAAGCACTGTAGGGCGCAGAAATCCACCTAATGGCAGACTACAGCGCTATAGTCAAAGCTATCCTCTCATAACCTAACCAACCGCAGAAAAACCAAACGTAATATAACTCAGGATAACGTGCCGCGACCACTGTTGCTGGCCTCCCCAGAACCATGTAGGACGAATTAGTGGAGCGTAGGACTCAGGAATCCATGTAATCGCAGTGTTTATCAGAACACTCAAAGCTTCCCCAACCTAACCCAGACCAACGAAACATAGCCGAACACGGAATAACTCAAACTAACCTGCCGAGAGATCTATTGCTGTCCACCCAAGAGCCAAGCAGGACATACTACTGGACAGTGGAGCTCAGAAATTCGCCGAAAAGCAGTTTCCTGCACAAAAGTTAAAGCTACCTCAACGAAACGTAGCCTAACCAAACCTAACCGAAAGTAACCTGAATCAAAATAAAGTGCTGAGGTAACTATTGCCTGGCATTCCCAGAGGCAAGCTGAAAATACTAGCGCTCTGTAGGGCGCTGAAATCCACCTAATAGCGGACAATAGCACTGAAGCCAGAGCTACCCTTCCCTAGCCCAACCAATCGCAACGTAACCCAACGGAACCAAACTGATCGTAACGTGCCGCATTCGCAATTGCTGGCCTCCCCAGAGCCAAGAACAGCACACTAGTGGAGAGTGGTACGCAGAAATCCATAGAATAGCTGCGTATATCAATAAAGTCGAAGCTGCCTAAGCCTAATCAAAGGCATCGGAGCATAGCCAAGAATAGCATAATTCAACATATCTTTTCGAAACCGATATAGCTGCCCCCCAACAA
>NW_016985329.1:0-816 GCF_001483705.2 Eufriesea mexicana | reverse complement strand
TATATTTTTCGATATAAATTTGTCACTAATTAATTAATTATTAATAATTGTTCTGCGCAGTGTATGAATTGTTGTCGAAGACGCCTTTGATTTTTGATTAATTACTATTTTGATTAATTACTATCCCTTACATAATTAATTTATGAAACTTTAAGCACTCATTATAAAAGCAATGTCCTTGCGAATCTTCTCATATAATTTTTGATCACATTTTGCTTCTAGTTTCGTTGAGTATTAAATATTTTCACGGAAGATCGTGATGGTCGCCGTTACGAAATCATAGACGCCATTAAATAAAAATTAATAACTAACAATTTAGAGCTAAATTCTTTACGAAAATTATATAGGAATGTAGCGTGAAGTTCCAGCTTTGCAATAAAATTATAAAAGTTCATAAATTAATTGCAGAAATAGGGTAATTTATTAATTTCCCGCTGCCGGAGCCCTTCTATCCTTTTCTATCCTCTCTTTGTCCTTGTCTGTCACATGACGAGCTCTTCGACGATCTCCTTGCTTATTCTATATTCCTATTACTTTCTTGATTTTTAAGCTCAAATCATAGATGGCGCTGATCGCGGACGGTAAAATTTTTATTCCAACTAGATACCACTTCTGGTTAGGCGCTAAAAATGCACTTTAATAAATCAATTCGGCAGCAGAAAATTAATAAATTTCCAAGTTTTTGTAATTAATTCGTGAACATTTATAGCTATGCAGCAAAGTTGGAATTATAAGCAACATTCTTATATAATATTTAATTTAATAATTAGTTACTAGTAAATAAGATTGCTATAAAAAAGTGTTTTTCTTGCATAA
>NW_016985328.1:0-674 GCF_001483705.2 Eufriesea mexicana | reverse complement strand
ATGTATGGATGGATGGATGGGTGGATGGATGGATGTATGTATGTATGCATGTATGGATGTGTGCATGTATGAATGTATGGATGTTAGTATGTGTGGATATATGCATGTGTGGATGTGTATATGTACGAATGTATGGATTTATGCATGTATGGGTGTATGGTTGTATGGATGTGTGGGTGTATGTATGTATGAATGGATGGATGTATGGGTGGATAGATGTATGGATCGATGGATGTATGGATGGCTGGTTGTATGGCTGGATGGATGTATGGAAGAATTGGTGTATGGATGGATTAATGTATGGATTGGTGGCCGTTATGGATGGATGGTTGTATGGATGGATTGAGGTATGGATGGACGGATAGACGGATGAATGTATGGATGAATGTCTTTGTGGATGGGTGGATGAATGGAAGGATTGAGGTAGGTGTTTACTGATTTACGTGTGTATGGATGTATGTGTGTATATATGTATGGATGTGTGGATGAATGGAAGCATCGATGGATGGAGGTACGGATGGTAGGATTTATGTATGTGTGGATGGATGGATGTGTGGCTGGATGAATGGGTGGATGAAGGGGTACATGGATGGATGGGAGGGTGCATGGACGGATGGAAGAATAGTTGGACGTATGTGTCGATGCATAGATATATGGATGGATGGATGTATTGG
>NW_016985327.1:0-354 GCF_001483705.2 Eufriesea mexicana | reverse complement strand
TATCGTGGTGTGCCACCTTCCTTGCATAAGTAAGGAGGAAAGATGCTTTTGGCGTGCTATAGCTATTGCAATGCTGCAGAATCAGGCTGGAAAGTTCAACTTTATTAACATTTTCGACTAATATCGTGCAGAGCTAGCTTGCTGGCATAAGTATGGGGGAAAGATGCTTTTTGCGTGCTATGGCCGTTGCAATGCTGCAGAATCGGGGTGGAAGGTTCAATTTTATTGACATTTTCTACTAATATCGTGGGGAGCTAACTTCCTGGCATAAGAATGGAGCAAAGATACCTATTGCGTGGTATAGCCGTTGCAATGCTGCAGAATCGAGCTGGAAAGTTGAATTTTATTGACATT
>NW_016985326.1:0-958 GCF_001483705.2 Eufriesea mexicana | reverse complement strand
TCTATTGGGTTGCTATAGCCATTGCATTGCAATGGAATGTGACTGAAAAGTCCAATTTTATTGTCATTCTCGACTGACATCGCGGTGAGAAGACGAATCTGAAGTCTGAATAAATACGAAGGAAAGCTTCCTCCGGTTTGCTGTAGCCCTTGCATTGCTATAGAATCTGACCGGAATGCTCATTATCGACTAATATGGTGGTGCGCAAACTATTTGGCATAAATAAGGAGAAATGATTTTATTGGCTTGCTACAGCCATAGTAATGCAATAGTATCTGACTGAAAAGGTCAATTCTATTGACATTTTCGACTGATGTCGTGGTGAGCAAACTTTTCTTCATAAATCAGGTGGAAATATCCTATTGGTTTGCTATGGCCATTGCATTGCGACAGAATCTGTCAGAAAAGATCAATTCTATCGACATTTTCTACTAATATTTTGATGAGCAAGCTATTCTGCACGAATAAGGGGGGAAGATTGCAATGGTTTGCTGTAGACATTGCATTGCTTTAGATAATGCCCGGAAAACTCAATCTTTTTGACATTTTCGTCTAATATGTATTTTCGTCTAATATTGCGGTGAGCAAACCTTTCTGCGTAAATAAAGTGGAAAGATTCTTCCGGTTTTGCTATAGCATTGCATTGCAACAGAATTTGCCTGAAAAGTTCAATACTATTGATATTTTCTACTAATGATGTGGTGAGCAGTCTTTTCTGCGTAAACAACGAGGTAAGGTTCTACTGGTTTGCTATAGCCACAGCATTGCAATAGAATCTGACAGAAAAGGTCTATTTTAATAACAATTTCGAATAATATCGTGGTGAGCAAGATATTCTACATAAATAAGGTGGAGAGATCCTATTGGTTTGTTATATCCATTGCATTGCAATGTGATCTGACCGAAAAGTCCAATTTTATTGACATTTTTGTCCAATATTGTGGTGGGCAAGCCATTG
>NW_016985325.1:0-554 GCF_001483705.2 Eufriesea mexicana | reverse complement strand
CCCGAGGGACAAGCAGAATATAGTCGAGCACAGTGGAGCGCAGATATCCACCGAATAGCAGTGCACACCACGAAAGTCAAATTTATACAGGCATAACCCAAACCACCATGACCCTACCGAGCGTAACATAACTCAACATAACTTGCCGAGACCACTATTAGTGGGCTTCCCAGTGCCAAGCTGAACACGCTAGAGCACTATAGAGCGCTGAAATCCACCGAACAGCAGTGTGTAGCACAAAAGAAGAAGGTATCACCTCCTAACATAGCCGATCGTAACCAAACCAAGCGTAACCTAACACAACCTGTCGTAACACGACCGCTCCTCCCCAGAGTCGAGTAGCGTATAGCAGAGCAACGAGGAGAGCAGAGATCCACCGAACATTAGTGTATAGCACAAAATTCATAGATGCCGTTCCCTAACTTAGCGAAACGGAACATAACCAAACGTTATCTAACTCAAACTAACGCGCCTCAGACACAATTTCTGGTCTCCGCAGAGCAGAGCAGAGAATATATGGTGGTAGCAGGGCGCAGAAACCCTCCGAATAGCAG
>NW_016985324.1:0-288 GCF_001483705.2 Eufriesea mexicana | reverse complement strand
AATCGGGCTGGAAAGTTCAATTTTATTGTCCTTTTCGATCAATATCGTGGTGAGCCAACTTCCCTGCTAAGTAAGGAGGAAAGATCCTTTTGGCGCTGTAGCCACTGCAATGCTATAGATTCCGGCCGGAAGATTCAATTTTATTGACATTTTCGACTAATGTGGTGAGCTAACATTCTTGCATGAACAAGGTGGAAAGATTATATTGGCAAGCTCTAACCATTTGAGTGCTAGAGAATCTGGCTGGAAAGTTCAATTTTATTGACATTTTCGACTTATATCGCGGTG
>NW_016985323.1:0-362 GCF_001483705.2 Eufriesea mexicana | reverse complement strand
TTAGTCTCGACATGTGATATACAGTGCAATGCGGCGGATTACTGCGATCTTCTCTGCTCTGTTATACTCTGCTTGTCTCTGGGGAGGACAGCAATATTGGTCTCGTCAACCTATGATGAGTTATACTACGTTCGGGTAGGTTAGGTTAGGCCACGTTAGGTTAGAGTATCTTCTACTTTCGTCCTCTGCACTGCATTGCGGAGGATTTCTGCAGTCTACGGTCCTCTAGTATGTTCTGCTTTGCGCTGGTGAGGCCATCAATAGTTTTCTCGACACACTAGGGTTTTTTATGCTACGCGGTGTTTTCGTACTATATACCGCTGTCCGCGGGCATCTGCACTCGAATGTGATCAAATTCCTGT
>NW_016985322.1:0-602 GCF_001483705.2 Eufriesea mexicana | reverse complement strand
ATAAGGAGGAAAGTTACTATCGGTTTGCTATAGCCATAGAATTGCAGGAGTATCTGACCGTACCGTTCAATTTCATTGACATTTTCGACTAATATCGAGGTGAGCAAGGTCATCCTGTTAAATAAACAGGAAAGATACAATTGGATTGTTATAGTCACTGCATTGCTATAGAATATGGCTGAAAAGTTTAATTTTATTGACATTTTCGTGTAATATTGTGGTGAGCAAACCTTTCTGCGTAAATAAGGACGAAAGATCCTATTGGGTTGCTATAGCCATTGCATTGCAGTAGCATCCGACTGAAAATTTCAATTTTATTGACATCTTCGGATAACATCGTAGTGAGCACAGTTCTCTGCATAAATAAGGAGGAAAGATACTATTGGATTGTTATAGCCATGGCAATGCTTTAAAGTCTGCCTGATAAGTTCAATTTCATTGACATTTTCGACTAATATCGTGGTGAGCAAGTTTCTCTGCATGAATAAAGAGGAAAGACTATATTGGTCCGCTATAGCCATTGCATTGCTGTAGGATCAGCCTGAAATGCTCTATTTTAATGAAATCTCTGAGAAATATCGTTTTGAGCAAGCTTTTCTGAA
>NW_016985321.1:0-592 GCF_001483705.2 Eufriesea mexicana | reverse complement strand
TAGGGCGCAGAAATCCTCCGAATAACCGTCCATGCCCAGAAGGTAAAAGCTATCCGAACATAAGCCAAATAAACAAACCTAACGAAACGCAACCTAGCTCAACCTAACGTGCCGAGCACACTATTGCTGGCTTCCCCAGAGGCAAGCAGAACATATTAGAGCACATTAGAGCGGAGAAATCCACCGCACTCCAGTGCACAGCCCAAAAGGCAAAGATATCCTATCCTAACCCAGACAAGCCTAACCATACCAAACGTAACATATATCTACCTAACGTGCAGCGGCCACACTTTCTGTTCTCTCCAGAACAAAGCAGGGCATATACACTAGAGAGCAGAAATCCGCCGAATGGCAGTGTAGCGCACAAAAATCAAAGCTGTCGTTGCCTAACCCAGCCAAACATGACATAACCAAGCGTAAACTAATTCCACTCTACAGCCCTACACCACTATCGCTGACCTCGGCAGGACCAAGCAGGGTACAGTAGAGCACATTCAAGCGGAGAAATCTACCGAATAGCAGTGTAAACCACGAAAGTCAAAGATAGCCTGCGCGAGCATGACATAACCTAACCAAACCAAGCGTAACGTAA
>NW_016985320.1:0-605 GCF_001483705.2 Eufriesea mexicana | reverse complement strand
GAGGAAGGATTCTATTTGCGAGCCATAGCCATTGCAATGCTATAGAACCTTGCTTGAAAAATCCACTTCATTGACATTTTGGACGAATATTGGGTTGTGCTAACTTTCTTACATAAATAAGGAGGAAAGATTCAATTGGCCTGCTTTAGCTATTGCAATGCTACAGAATCTGGCTCGAAAATTCAATTTCATTGGCATTTTCGGCTAACACCGTGGTGAGCTAACTTTCATGGATAAATAAGGAGGTAAGAATCCATTGACGTGATATAGCCGTTGCAATTATATAGAATCTATATGAATCTATATGGATAATTCAATTTAATTAACATTTTCGACTAATATCATGGAGAGCTTACATTCTTGGATAAATAAGGAGATAAGATACTATTGGCGTGCTTTAGCCATTCCAATTCTATAGAATCTGCCCGGAAAATTCAATTTTATTAACATTTTCGACTAATACCGTACTGAGCTAACTTTCTTGGATAAAGATGGAGGAAACATTCTATTGGCGTGCTGTAGCCATTGCAATGCCATAGAAACTTGCTTGAAAATGCATTTTTATTGATATTTTCGACTAATATCGTGGTGAGCCTCCTTTCTAG
>NW_016985319.1:0-6225 GCF_001483705.2 Eufriesea mexicana | reverse complement strand
GTGCGGCACAAAAGTAAAAGTTATCCTAACCAAGGTTAGCCTAGCCCAAACTGTCCGAACGTAACCTGACTAAACATAGTGGGCCGTGACCACTTTTGCTGGCTTTCCCACAGCCAAGCAGAACTCATTAGTGGAGAGTAGAACACAGATATCCATAGAATCGCAGTCCATATCAAAAGTGTCAAAGCTACCGAAACCTAGCCCAAACAAACGGAACACAACCAAACGTAGCCTACCTCAACCTAACATTCCGAGACCGCTATTCCCGTCCTCCCAAGAGATTAGCAGGGCATGCTAGAGCACAGTAGAGCGCAGAAGTCCACCGAATATATATGTACAGTACAAAAGTTAAAGCTACACTCGCCAGACTTAGCCTAGCACAACCTACCCGAACGTAACCTAAGTAAACCTATCGTGCGGAGACCACTACTGCTGGCCTCCACAGATCCAGGCACAGCACATTAGTGAAAGCAGGGCCCAGAAATCCATAGAATTGCTGTGTACATCTGCAAAGTCGGAGCTACCCAAACAAAGCCCAAACCAACGGAACATAGCCAAACATAGAACAACTCGCACCAACGTGCCAAGACCACCATTATTGACATCCCCAGAGCCGAGCAGAATATAGTAGAGCAACGCAGGGTGTAGAAATCCACCGAATAGCAGTGCCTAGCACAAATAGCCTAAGCTGTCCTATCCCTACCTAACCAAACGTAGCATAACCAGGCGCAACACAGCTCAGACTATCATGCCGAGAGCACTACTGCCGGCCTCCCCATAGCCAAGCAGAATATACTAGAGCACAGTCCAGCGCAGAAATCCGCCGAATATCAGCGTATAGCACAAATGTCAATGCCATCCTAACCAAGCATAGCGTACCCGAACCAATCCAAACGTAACCTAACTTAACCAAATGTGCCGAGGCCACAAGTGATAGCCACCGCACAGCCATGCAGAGCATATGAAAACACAGTAGTTCGCAGAAATCCACCGAATAACTGCACAGCAAAAAAGTCAAAGATGTCCCGTCCTAACCAAACCAATCTAACCTGACAAAGCGCAATCTAACGCGACCTAGCCTGCGGCGACCACTACAGCTGGCCTCCCCAGGGTCTAGCAGATTAGAGTAGTGCACAGTGGAGGGCAGGAGCACACCGAATAACTGCGTACAGCACGAAAGCCAAACCTACCATAATCAAACATACACTGACCTAACCCAGCCAAACGTAAGATAACACAGCCCAACGGGCCACGTGCATCATTTATCTCATCCTGAGGTTCGAGCAGGATATAGGGGAGCAATGTGGAGGGCAGAAATCCACCCAATAGCAGAGTACAGAACAAAAGTCAAAGCTAACCTACCCGAACCCATCCAAACGTAGTATAAGCGAACGCAACCTAACATAACCCAACGTGCCAGAACCACTGTCGCCGGACTCCCCAGGGCCACGCAGAGTGTACGAGTGCACTGTAGGGCGCAGAAACCCACTTAATATCTATCCTTGCCAAGATAGTCGAAGCTATCGAAAACTAACCCAAACAAACATAACCCAACCAATCGTAACCTAACAATACATAACGCGACTGGACCGCTATTTCTGGCGTGCCCAGAGCCAGCCAGAGCATATTAGAGCACAGTAGACTGCAGAAATTCATAGAGTCGCAGTGTAGAGCAGAAAAGTCGAAACTATTCATTCCTAACCGTAGCTAGCATAACCTAACCGAACGTAGCCAAACTTAACAATACGAGCCGAGTCTACAATGGCTGGACGCCCCAGGGCCAAGCAGAATACAGTAGAACGCAGTGGAGTGCAGAAGTCCACAGAACAACAGTGTATACCATAAATGTCGAAGCAATCCTGACCTAACACGAACAATCGTAATCTAACCATACGTAGCCTAACTCAACATAACGTGACGTGACAACTATAACTGGAATCCCCAGAGTCGAGTAGAGTATGGTAGAGCATCGTAGAGCGTAAAAACCAACGGGGTGCAGTGTGTAGCCAAAAAGTCAAGGATAACCTGACCAATCCTAACCTAACCTAACATAACCAACCGCAACATAGCACAACGTGACGTGCCGTGACCACTCTTGATGGCGTCCCCAGAGACAAGCAGAGTATGGTGGAGCACTGTGGGGCACAGTGGTCCATAGGATAGCCGTGTGAGCACAATGGTCGGTGCTGTCCTAACACAACCCAAAATAACCTAACCGGACCAAACATCATATGACTCAGCCTAACGTGCCGCGACCAGTATTGCTGGCATCCAGAGCGCCAAGCAGAATACAATAGAGGACAGTAGAGCGTGGAAATCGACCGCATTGCAGTGAAAAGCACAAAAGTCAAAGATATCCTGACCAAACCCAACCTAACCTAACCTAACTAAACGCACGATAAAGCAACCGAACTCGCCGCGGACACAGTTTAAGGCCATCCCAGAGCAAAACAGGGCATGTTTGATCACAGTAGTGCACAGAACTCGGCGGAATGGCCGTGTGTATCACAAACCTCAGAGCCGTCCTAGCCAAACCTATCCAAGGCCAGCAATATCAAACGTAACGTAACCAAACCTAACGCGCCCAGACCACTACAGTTGAACTTCCCAGGCGAAGCAGAGCACACTAGGGCACAGTAGACCGCAGGAAGATTACGCACAGCTGCGAAAAGCACAGAAGACGAAAATAGCCTATCCTAACCTAGCCTAGCCTAACCTAACCAAACGTAGCCTTACTCACAGAATCCTGCCGATACAAGTATCGCTGGCCCTCCCCGATCCAAGCTGAACTCATTAGAGGGCAGTAGACAGCAGAAATCCGCCGAACAGCTGTGTACAGCGCAAAAGTCATAGCTAGGCCCTCCTAATCTAACAAATCGTAGCGTAAGCGAACGTAGCGTAACGCGACCTAACGTAACGTGACCACTAATGCTGGTCTCCCAGAGCCCAGCAGAAAGTTTTAGGTGCGAGTAGAGAGCAGGAATCCATAAAACCGCGGTTTATAGCAGACAAGTCAAAGCTACACGAAACAAACACAAACATATGTAAACTAACCAAACGAATCCTCGCTCAATGTAACGAGCCTCGAAACCGACTGCTGGACGCCGCAGTGCCAAGCAGAAGAGCATATAGCACAGTAGAGCGCAGAAGTCAAAATTAAAACAGTGTACACCACGAAAGTCAGAGCTATCTTAACATAACACAAAGGAACTTGACGCAACCAAACGTAGCATAACTCAACCTAACGTGACGAGACCACTATTAATGGCCACCTCGGTGTCGTGCAGAGTATGGTAGAGCACAGTAGAACGGAGAAATCCTCCGAATATCAGTGTATCTCACAAAAGTCATAGCTACCCTAACCAAACCTTAACCAACCTATCCTAACCAAACGTAGCAGAACTGAACTTAACCCGCCGTGATCACAAACACGTGGCATCCACAGTGCCAAGCAGAGTATAGTAGATCACAGTGGAGCGCAGAAACCCACCGAAACGCAGTGGATAGCACGAACGTCAAGGCTACCGTAACTACCCCTAGCCTAAGCTAACTTAACCGACCGAAACATAATTCAACCTATCGTGCCGCGAGTAACATTCTTTTCGTATCATGCGCCAAGCAGAATATAGTAGTGCACAGTAGAGCGCAGAAAGTCACAGAATAGTAGTGCATTGCACAAATGTCGAAGCTATGCTGACATAACCCGACCGAGCCTGACAAAGCCAAACGTAACATAACGCAAACTAACGTGCCGCGAATACTATTAAAGCCGTCCTGTGAGACAATCAGGATATAGTAGAGAACCGTGGAGCGCAGAAATGAGCAGAATAGAAGCGTAAAGCACAATCGTCCACGGTATCCTCACACAACTTGTCCTAACCTCACCTAACAGAATATAGCACGTGTCAGCATATCTTGCCGCGAACGTCTCCGATGGCCTCCCCAAAACCAAGCAGAATAGTGCTGAGCACAGTAAAGCGTAATTTTCGCCTGAATGGCAGTGCATGGCACAAGAATCAGAACTACCCCAACCAAACATTGCCTAACGTTGACTAACAGGACGTAACGTAACCCAACCTAACATGCCGCGACCACTATTCCTGGTATCATCGGAGCCAAGCTGATTATAGCAGGGCAAATTGGAGCGCAGAAATCCACGGAAAAGCAGTGTATAACAGAAAAGCCAAGGCTATAACTGCCAAACTCAACCTGACTGACCCAGGAAAAACGCAACTTAAATCCACTTAACATGCGGCGAACACAACTGCTGGCCTCCCCAGAGCAAAGCAGAGAATAGTAGCACACTGTAGAGCGCAGAAGTCTACCGAATCTGAATGTACAGCACTGATCTCAAATCCATCCATACCTAACCGAGCCAAATCTACACTAACGAAACGTAACCGATCTCAGTACATCGCGCAGCGGCCACTATCGCTGCAATCCCGGAGCCGTGCGAGATATACTGCAGCAGAGCAGAGCACGGAAATCCAACGAAATGCATTGTGCAGCGCGAAAGTTAAAGATATAATGACCAAGCAGAGCCTAACCTAACCAAGTCAAGCGCAACATAACTCAGCCTAGCGGGCCGCGACGACTACTGATGGCGACCCCAGAGGCAAGCGGAATATATTAGAGCACGGTAAAGTGCTGGAATCAGCCCGACGATAGTGTATAGCACAAAAGCCAAAGCTATCCTCTCCTAACCTATCCAATCGTAACGCACACAAACGTAACTTAACTCTCCCTAACGTGAAGCGACCACTATTGCTGACCTCCACATAGCCAAGCAGAATAAACTAGGGCAGAGTAGGGCGCACAAACCCACAGAATAACAGTGTATACAACGAAAGTCAAAGCTATCCAAGCCTAACCAAAGCTAACATAGCCTAACCTAACGTTGCCTAACAGAACCTAACTTGCAGAGACGACTATTGCTCTCCACCCTTGAGTAGGAATGCGCCGAGTAGCAGTGTACAGCACAAAGCTCAAGGCTACCATAGCCCCTACTATCGTAGCGTAATATAATCAAGCGTACCATAACTTAATCTAGCGTGCCAGGAACACTATTGCTGGAATCCCCAGAGCCAAGCAGAATATACTAGGGCACGGTAGGGCCCAGAGAGCAACAAGATAGCAGCGAATAACGCAAAAGTCAAATATGTTCGAACCTAGCCTGATCTAGCCTAACCTAACCAAACGTAGACTAACTAAACTTAACGAGCCGAGACCTCTATTGTTGGCATCCCCAGAGCAAAGCAGAACCTATTAGAGCACACAAGTGCGCAGAAATCCACCGAATAGCAGCGTACTGCGCAAAAGTCAAAGCCATCCTAACCAAACCTAACCTAACCAATCAAACCAAGCGTGACGTAGTTCAAACCATCGTGCCACAACCGCCATTGCTGTCCTCCTCGGAGTCGAGTAGAATTTAGTAGTGTAGCGTAGAGCACAAATATCCTCCGAATAGATGTGTATAGCACAAATGTCGAAGCCACGCGAACCAAACTTAATCTGATCTAACATAACCAAGAGTAACATAACTCAACCTGATTTGACGGGACCGCAGTTGCTGGCCTCCACAGAGCCAAGCAGAATATATTAGGGTACAGTAGAACGCAGAAATCGACTGTATACCAGTGTATAGCACAAAAGTCGGTGCTAATTTATCCGAACCATACCAAACGTAACAGAACCAAAAGCAACATAACTCTGCCCAACGTTTCGAGACCACTACTGCTGGCCACCCCCATACCCAAGCAGAGAATATTAGATCGCAGTAGACCGCATAAATGCAACGAATATCAGTTTACGGCACAAAATTCGGAGCTATCTTATCCATACCAGACATAAGCGAACCTAACCAAAGGTAGAATAACTGAAAGTAATGTGCCGCGACCACTATTGCTGGCATCTCCAGGGGCAAGCAGAACATCATAGAGCGCAGTAGAGATAAGTGGCCCATTGAATTGCAGTGTGGAACGCAAAAGACATAGCTATCCCGTCCTAACCCAACGTAAACTATCTTACCCAAACGCAATCTAATCAAGCCGATAGTGCCGCTACGACTATTGATGTCCTCCCCAGGGCCACGCAGAACCTATTAGAGCGGAGTAGAGCGCAGAAATCCATAGAACAGCAGTGTACGGCAGAAAAGTCAAAGGTACACAAACAAACGTATTCTAGCCCGATATTGCTAAATCCAACATAACGTGCCGAGACCACTGT
>NW_016985318.1:0-809 GCF_001483705.2 Eufriesea mexicana | reverse complement strand
TCGACTAATTTCGGGGTGATCTGACTTCCTTGCATAGGTAAGGAGGAAAGACTCTATTGGCGTCCTATAGGCTTTGCAATGCAAAACAATCTGGCTGGAAAGTTCAATACTATTGATAGTTTCGACTATCATCGTGGTGAGCTATACTTCTTGACTAAATAAGCAGGGTAGATTATATTGGCGTGCTATAGACATTGCAATGCTGCTGAATCTGGCTGGAAAATTCAATTTTATTGACATTTTCGAATAATATTGTGGTGCGCTACCTTTCTTGCATTCATTCGGAGGAAAGCTTCATTTGGCGTGCTATAGCCATTGCAATAATATTGAATGTTCCTGGCAGATTCAATTTTAATGACATTTTCGACCTATATGGTGGTGAGGTATCTTCCTTGTACAAGTAAGGAGGAAAGATACTATTGGCGTGCTATAGCCTTTGCAATGCTCTGGAATCTGGCTGGAAAGTTCAATTTTATTGACAGTTTCGACTAATATCGTGGTGAGCTATCTTTCTTGCATAAATAAGGAGGAGAGATTCTACTGTCGTGCTATGGACGTTGCAATGCTATAGAATCGTCCTAGAAAATTCATATTAATTGTCATTTTCGAATAATATCGTGGTGAGTTAACTTCCTTGCATAAGTAAGGAGGAAAGATCCTTTTGGAGTGCTATCGATATTGCAATGTCGTAGAATCTGGCTGGAAGACTCAATTTTATTGACATTTGTGACTAATATCGTGGAAACCTAACTTCCTTGCATAAACAAGGTGGAAAGAATCTATTGGCCTGCTATAGCCATTTCAATACT
>NW_016985317.1:0-451 GCF_001483705.2 Eufriesea mexicana | reverse complement strand
CCGCTACTCCTGGCCTCCCCTGACCCAGGCAGGATGAAGTAGACCGCGGTAACGCACAGACACACACCGGATAACAGTGCATAGCACGAAAGTCAATGTTATGCTGACCAAACTTAACCTAGCATATCCTAATCAAACGCACCCCAACAGAACATAACGCGCAGCGACCACTATTGCTGTCCTCCGCAGTGCCAAGCAGAATATAGTAGAAAACAGCCGAGCGCAGGTATCCCCCGAATAGCAATATATAACACGAAAGTCGAAGATAACCTTATCGAGCTTGACAAAGCCTAACCAAGCTGAACGTAACGAAGCTCAGCCTAAGGTGCCGAGGCCACTACTGTTGGCCTAGCCGAAACGAAGCAAAAAATACTGGAACGCAGCAGACAGCAGAAATCCGTGTATAGCAGCTTATAGCGCAAGAGACTAAACAAACTTATCCTAACCTCAC
>NW_016985316.1:0-1035 GCF_001483705.2 Eufriesea mexicana | reverse complement strand
GGTCACGCTGAACATTTTAGAGCAGAGTAGTGGGCATTAATCCACAGAAAGGCAGTGCTTAGGGCAAATCTCGTCCCTAAACGCTCCTAACGTAACGAATCGTAATATACGCGAAATTAACCTAATTCAACCCAACGTGCCGCAACCGCTATTGCTGGTCTCCCCATCGCCAAGCAGATCATATTAGAGTAGCGTAGAGCGCAGAAAGCCATATAATCGCAGTGTACAGCAGAGAAGTCAGATATGACCACGCCTATCCCAAACAGACATATCCCAACCTGACATAGCAAAGCTCAACATAAAGTGCCGCGGCCACTATTGCTTGACTCCACAGGGGAAAGCAGAGCGCACGAGCGGAGAGTTGAATGCAGAAATCCTTAGGATCGTAGAGTATATCAGAAAAGTCAAAACCACCCTCCCCTAACCGAACCAATCGTAACATAGCCAAACGTAACGTAACCGAACCTAGCATAACCCAACCTAACGCGCGGTGACTACGCCTGCCTAACTCCCCAGAGCCAAGCAGAGTTTACCAGAGCACAGTAGAGCGCAGTAATCCACCGCATTGCAGTGTGTAGCACAGAAGACGAAGGAATCCCAACCTAACCTGCCCTAACCTAACCTAACCAAACGTAGAATAACTAAACGTAGCCAGCCGAGACCTCTATTGCTGGATTTCACAGAGCCAAGCAGAAAATGTTACAACACAGTTGAGAACAGAAATCCTCCTAATAGCAGTGTATAACACAAAAGTCAAAGCCATCCTAACCAAACGTAAACTAACCTAACATAACCAAACGTTACATAGCCCAACCTGCCGTGCCACGACAGCTATTGCTGGTCTCCCGAGAGTCCAGCAGAGAATAGCGGAGCAATCAAGAGCGTAGAAATCCACCGAATGCCAGTGTATGGCACAACAGCCGATGCTACCATATCCTAAAATAACCAAACGTAGCAGTGCCGAACGTAGCACAGCTCTACCTAACGTACCGAGACCACTACTGCTGGCCTACCGAGAGTCGAGCGGACTATAGC
>NW_016985315.1:0-1065 GCF_001483705.2 Eufriesea mexicana | reverse complement strand
AGGTTAGGACAAGATAGCCTTGGCGTTTGTGCAATACACTGCCTTTCGGTGGAACACTACCTTCTACTCTGCCCTAATATCTTGTGCTTGGCCCTGGGGAGGACAGCAATAGCGGTCTCGGCACGTTAGATTGAGTAGTGTTACGTACGGTTAGGATAGGTTACGTCAAGTTCGGTTAGGATAGCATTGACCTTCCTGCTATAGACTGCGATCCTATGGATTCCTGCTCTTAACTGTTTTCAACTGTATTCTGCTGGGCCCCGGGTGGGATAGCAATAGTGGTCGCGTCACGTTGGATAGAGTTATGTTACTTTCGGTCATGGTACGTTTGGCTAGGTTAGGTTGCGACGGCTTTGACATTTGTGCCATAAGGTGCTATTCCGAGATTTTCTGCGTTCCACCTTGCTCTACTATACTCCGGGCGACTCCGGGGAGGCCAGCAATAGTGGTCTCGGTACGTTAGTTTGAGTTATGTTGCGCTCGGTTACGTTTCATTTGGTAACTTTAGGACAGGATATGTTCGACTTTCGTACTATACACTGCTTTTCGTTGGATTCCTGCACTCTACTATGCTCCACTATATTTTCCTTGGCTCTGGGGAGGCCTGCAACGGTCGACTCGACATGTTTGGTTGTGTTATGCTACGTATGGTAATGTTACGTTTTACTAGGTTAGGATATGATAGCTTTGACTTTTGTGCTATAGACTGATATTATATGGATTTCTGTGCTCTTTCCTCCTCTAATATGTGCTGCTTGGTTCTGGGGAGTGCAGCAATAGTGGTTTCGGCACGTTGGGCTTAGTTATATTACGTTTGGTTACGTTACGTTTGAGTAGGTTAGGATATGGTAGTTTTGACTTTTGTGCTATACTCTGCTATTCGGTAGATATTTGTGCTCTACTGTGCTGTAATTTGTTCTGCTCGTCTCTGGGGTGGCCAGCAATAATGGTCGTGGCAGGTTAGGTTGGAGAATTTTACGCTCGATTAGGTTAGGTTTGGTACAGCCTAGTTAGTGTATCAATGACTTTTGTGCTATGCAATGCAATGCGGTGGATATCTGCTCT
>NW_016985314.1:0-1039 GCF_001483705.2 Eufriesea mexicana | reverse complement strand
TGTATGGATGGATGTATGTATGGATGAATGGTTGTGTGGATGGATGGATGTATGGATGTATGGGTGCCTGGATGTATGAGTGGATGTATGTATGGATGGACGGATGAATGGATGTAAATATGTATGGACGTATGGATTTATAGGTGTATGGTTGAGTGGATGGATGGGTGTATTGATGGATGTATGTGTGGATTGCAGGATATATGGATGACTGGATGTATTGATGTACAGGTGTTTGGATGCATGAACGTATGATTGTATGGATGTATGCATGTATGGATGTATGGATGGATGGATGTATCGAATGGTAGACGTACGAATGGGAGGATTTATGGATGTACGGATGTATGGATGTATGGATGGATGGATTTATGGATGTGTGGATGCATCAACGTGTGGATGCGTGGATGTATGGATGGATAGATGTATGGATCGGTGGATGTATGCATCGGTGCTAGTACGGATGAAAGTATATATGGTTCGATGTATGTATGGATGGGTGGATGTACGGATGGATGGATGTTTGGAAAAATGGATGTATGGATGGATGTATGTATGGAAGAATGGTTTTGTGGATGGATGTATGAATGGAAGAATTGAGGTTTGGATTGACGGATTTACGTATGTATGGATGTATGTTTGTATATATGTATGGATGTCTGGATGGATGGAGGTATCAATGGATGGAAGTACGGATGATGGTATTTATGTATGTGTGGATGGATGGATGTGTGGCTGGATGGATGGGTGGATGAAGGGATACATGGATGGATGGAAGGGTGCATGGATGGATGGAAGAAGAGTTGGATTTATGTGTCGACGCATAGATATATGGATGGATGGATGTATTGCTGTAGAGATGTATGGATGCATGAATGTATCGATGTATGGATGCATGGATGTACGAATGTATGGATGTGCGTATGCGTGGATGTGTGGATGCCTGGGAGGATTAATGGATGTGTGCATTGACTGTAGTTTGGGTGGAAGGATGGGTGGATGAACGGATGCATGGATGGATGGATGGGTGTATGGATGT
>NW_016985313.1:0-1422 GCF_001483705.2 Eufriesea mexicana | reverse complement strand
GTGGGTTTGCTCACCACGATATTAGCCGAAAATGTCAATAAAATTCAATTTTCCTGCCAGATTCCACATCATTGCTGTGGCTATAGCGCGCCAATAGAATCTTTCCTCCATATTTATGCAAGAAAGTTAGCTCACCTCGATATTAGTAGAAAATGGCAATCAAATTGAATATTCCAGCCAGATTATATAGCATTACAATGGCTATAGCTCGCCGATAGAATATTTCATTATTGTTTACGCAAGAATGTCATTTCACCACGATATTTGTCGAAGATGTCAATAAAAATGTATTCTCCAGCCAGATCCTATAGGATTGCAATGGCTGTAGCACGCCACTAGAGTCTCTGATCCTTATTTATGCAAGAAAGTGAGCCCACCACGATATTAGTCAAAAATGTCAATAAAATTAGTTTTCCAGACAGATTCTATAGCATTACAATGGATACAGCACGCCAGTAGAATCTTTCCCCCTTATGAATGCAAGAAAGTTAGGTCGCCACGATATTATACGAAGAGGTCAATAAAATTGAATTTTCCAGCCAGATTCTATAGCATTCCAATGGCTATAGCACGCCAATAGAATTTTCCCCCCTTATTTATGCAAGAAAGCGAGGTCTCCACGATAGGGCCGAAAATGTCAATAAAATTGAATTTTCCAGACAGATTCTGTAGCATCGCCGTGACAATAGCACGCCAGTAGAATCTTTCCTCCTTATATACGCAAGACAGTTAGGTCACCACGATATTAGCCGAAAATGTCAATGGAATTCAATTTTCCAGCCAGATTCAATAGCATTTCAATGGTTATAGCAAGCCAGTAGTATTTTCCTCCATATATATGCAAGAAAGTTAGGCCACCAGGATAGTAGCCGATAATGTCAATATAATAGAATTTCCCAGCCAGATTCTATAGCATTGCAATGGCTATAGTTCGCCAATAGCTTCTTTCCTCATTATTTGTGCGGGGAAGGTATCTCACCACGATATCAGACGAAAATGTCCATAAAATCGAGTTTTCCATCCAGATTCTGTAGCACTGCAATGGATATAGCGCGCCAAAGTATTATTTCATCATTATTTACGCAAGACAGTTAGTTCACTACGATATTAGTAGAAAATGGCAATAAAATTGAATTTTCCAGCCAGATTATATAGCATTACAATGGCTACAGCTCGCCGATAGAGTATTTCATTATTATTTATGCAAGAATGTCATTTCACTACGATATTAGTCGAAGATGTCAATAAAAATGTGTTCTCCAGCCAGATCCTATAGGATTGCAATGGCTGTAGCACGCCACTAGAGTCTCTGATCCGTATTTATGCAAGAAAGTTATCCCACCACGATATTAGTCGAAAATGTCAATAAAATTGGATTTTCCAGGCAGATTCTATAGCATTCCAATTGCAATAGCACGCCAA
>NW_016985312.1:0-738 GCF_001483705.2 Eufriesea mexicana | reverse complement strand
ATATTAGAGCGTAGAAATCCACGGAAAGCATTGTTTATCACGAAAGCCAGTGTAGCCTCTACTTAGCTAGCCAAACGTAACAACGCGAAACGTAAAATAAGTCAACCTAACATGACGAGACCACCTGCAGGCCTCCACAGAGCCGAGCAGAATATACTATGGAACAGTAGAGCGCAGAACTCCGCCGCACTGCAGTGTAGAGCACAATAGTCAAAGACATCCAAGCTTTATCTGATTTAACCTAAACTAGCCAAACGTTGCCTAATTCAACTTAACGTGCCGAGAACACCACTGCTACCCTCCCCAGAGCCAAGCATAACATATGAGTGGAAAGTAGAGTGCAGTAATCCGTAGAATCGCTGTGCACGACGCAAAAGTCAAATCTGCCCTATCCTAACGCAACCAAACCTAACATATCAAAGCGTAGACTAATTGAACGTAAGGTGGCAAGACTATTGTTGGCCGCCACAGGCAAAGCTTAATATAGTAGAACCCAATAGAGTGCAGGAATCCACCGAGTATCAGTGTTTAGCAGGAAGTTCGCAGCTAACTTTACCGAATCTAGCGCAACCTAACCTAGCCAAACGTGACATACCACAAACCAACGTGCCGATACCACTATTGCTGGCCTCACCAGAGCCACGCAGAACTTACTAGAGCATCGTAGAGAGCAGCAAGCCACGGAACAGCAGTGTATAGCACAAAAGTCAAAGGCTTTCAGCCCTACCCTAACCAAAC
>NW_016985311.1:0-570 GCF_001483705.2 Eufriesea mexicana | reverse complement strand
ACAGGGCGAAGCAGAACACATTAGAGCAAAGTAGAGAGTAGAAAGCAACCAAATAGCAGCGTCGAGCACAAAAGGCAAAGATATAATAACCTAACCTGACCAAACCTGACTACCTAACCTAACCTAACCAATCGTGGAATAGCTGAACCTAACGAGCCGAGACCTCTAACGCTGTCCTCCGCAGAGTCATGCAGAACATATTAGAGCACAGCAGGTAGCATGAATCCACCGAATATCCGTGTATAACACAAAAGTCAAAGCCATCCTAACCAAACGTTTCCTAATCTAACCTAGCCAAACGAAGCCTAACCCAAACTAACGTGCCGGTACCCCTATTTCTGGCCTCCTCGTCGCCAAGCAGGGCATGCTAGAGGAGAATAGAGCGCAGAAATTCACCGAAAAGCAGTGTGCGGCCCAAAAGTCAAAGCTACCCTGGCCTAACCTAACCAAACGTAACCTAACTCAATCCATTTTTGTCCCTTCCGGAGAGAAGCAGAGCGTCATAGCGCACAGAAGATCGCAGGAGTCCATACGATAGTATCGTATATCACAAAAGTCGAAGCCATAGTA
>NW_016985310.1:0-316 GCF_001483705.2 Eufriesea mexicana | reverse complement strand
TCCATACATACATCCACCCATGCATACATCCATACATATATACATAAATACATCCATACATCCATACATCCATTCATTCGTCCATCCTTACATCCACACATACATAGATCCATACAACCATACATCCATACATCCAATACATCCATACATCCATACATTCATACATACATACATCCATACATCCACACATCCGTACACACATCCATCCACATGTCCATCCATCGATACGTCCATACATCCACACATCCATATTTCCATAAATCCATCCATCCGAAACTCAATCCAACGATACATCTATCCATCCATACGTTCATAC
>NW_016985309.1:0-677 GCF_001483705.2 Eufriesea mexicana | reverse complement strand
ATTTGTGCGCCCTACTCTCCTCTAATATGTTCTGCTTCAGTCTGGGGAGGCCAGCAGAGTTGCGTTGAGTTACGTTGAGTTACGTTACGTTGAGTTGGGTTACGTTTGGTTATGATGCGTTTGTCTCGGTTTGGATAGGATAACCTTGACATTTGTGCTATACGCAGCTATTCGGCGGATTTCTGTGCCCTTCAATGCGCTACCACACGTTGCTTGCCTCTGTGGAAGCCAGGAACAATGCTCTCGGTACGTTAGTTTGTGTTATGTTACGTTTGGCTATGTTGGACTTGGCAAGGTTTGGTTAAAGTAGCATTTTCCTTTGTGCTGTACACTGCTTTTCGGCCGATTTCAGCGATTTACATTGCACTGCTATACTCTGCTTAGCTCTCGCGTGGCCAGCAACAGCTGTCGTGGCACGTTTGTTTGTGTTACGCTACGTCTGCTTATGTTACGTTTGGCTAGGTAAGGATAGGTTTGCCTTCACTATTGGGTTACACACTGCCATTCGGTGGATTCCTGCGCTCCACTCTGATCTAGTGTTCTCCGCTAGGGCCTGGGTAGGCAAGCAGTTGTAGTCTCGCCAGGTTAGGCTGGGTTTGGTTAGGATAGTGTATCTTATACTTTCGTGCTATGCACTGCTAAACGGCTGATTTCTGCGCCCTGCATTGCCCTACTAG
>NW_016985308.1:0-578 GCF_001483705.2 Eufriesea mexicana | reverse complement strand
ATTACACATTGGACATTGTACTATATAGACTATATACTATACTATACTATACTATACTATATTATACTGCACACTATACATTGGATATTGTACTATATATACTGTACACTATACTATACTATACTATATTACTATACTATTATTATACTGTACTATACTGTACACTACACATTGGACATTGTACTATATAGACTATATACTATACTATACTATATTATACTGCACACTACACATTGGACATTGTACAATATATACTATACACTATACTATACTATATTACTATACTATTATTATACTGTACTATACTGTACACTGCACATTAGACATTGTACTATATAAACTGTACACTATACTATACTATACTATACTATATTATACCGTACACTGTACATTGGACATTGTACTATATAAACTATACACTATACTATACTATACTGTATTACTATAATATTATTATACCGTACTATACTGTTCTCTACACACTGGACATTACGCTATATAGACTATATATTGTACTATACTATATACTATGTAGTCTATATACTATACTATGCATCATATAAACTAGACAGTCTATA
>NW_016985306.1:0-291 GCF_001483705.2 Eufriesea mexicana | reverse complement strand
CGTAACCATACCCAACCGAACGTAACCTGATTCAACGTACCGCACCGTGACCACCATTCCTGGCCTCCCCAGAGCCAAGCTGAAAATAACAGAGATCTGTAGGACGCAGAAATCTACCTAATGCCAGACTATGGTACTAAAGTAAAAGCTGCCCTCTCCTAACCAAACCAACCGTAATACAACCGAATGTGAGCTGTCTCAACCTATCGTGACGCGACCACTATTGCCGGCCTCCCCAGAGTCAAGCAGAGCACATTAGTGGACAGTAGGGCACAGAAAGCCACGGAATCG
>NW_016985305.1:2365-3313 GCF_001483705.2 Eufriesea mexicana | reverse complement strand
GTGGGTTGCCTCCCCCCACAGCCTTAACATAGCTGGCCCAAAAAAAATAAATAAGCCTCGGATGGGTGACGCACACAAGTTAGGTGGTCACCAAATCGGTCCGCCCTCTGGCGAAACCGAACCAGCTATTGGGGATCTGCCGGCATGTCCAGGAACTTCGGCTGGGTTCGCTTGCGAGTTCCCTGGATGTAGTCGTAGCTTTGCGACGAAGTCCGGGCGCGGCGTCCACCAGGCGAGGGTTCACAAGGACTGGTATGACGATAGGCAGTCTACAGTCCACAAGAAGGCACGCTGGACCGATGAGGAGTCTGCTCTCCTGGCTCGCCGAGAGGCGCAGCTGCACGCGCGGGGTGTAAAGTTTGTTAACCAGGAGCTTTTAACTTGCTTCCCGGGGCGCACACTGGAATCTATTAAGGGGCAGCGGCGTAAGGCGGAGCACAAGTCTGCTGTCGAGAAAGCGCTGCAAGAGCTATTAACATCAGATGCTCCCGCGCCCCTTTTGGAGTGCGCGACCCTTCCTGGTTTGGCGGAAGACCAGCCTGTACCGCCGTCGGCCACTGTCCCTGGCCGCGACCTTTCTGAGGTCGAGGTCAGGGCCGCAGTGGTCGAATACATACAGAAGTTGCCACCCTGCGTTTGTGCGAGCCTCCATAGTGAGCGGTTGGACACCATATGTGGCTCCCTCAACATCTGGAGCAAAGGCCGTGTTCTTGAGGAGATATCTCTATATCTCCTCGAGGTGTTTCCGCCGAAACTACCGCGGCGGAACTTGGCCAACACTTATGGTGCCCAGACCGCTCCTATGTCTCGTCGGCGGGCTAGGAGGGCGGAGTACGCCAGAGTGCAGCGGGCATGGAGGAAAAGCGGGTCGAATTGCATTCGCGCGATTCTTAGGGACAAACGCACGTCATCTGCGCCACCGAAAGATGTCATGATTCCGTTCTGGGA
>NW_016985305.1:831-2355 GCF_001483705.2 Eufriesea mexicana | reverse complement strand
AAAGAGTGTACTCCGGGCGCTGAGGCACCTGGGGAGGTCCATAAGTCCATCTGGAGCCCTATTGCTCCAACGGAGGTGAAGGCTGCCTACCCTAAGGCGAAATCAGCTCCGGGGCCGGATGGCCTAACAACTGAGGAGCTTAAAGGAGTCCCATTGGGTATCTTAACTCGGATCCTGAATATCTTCATCCTGTGTGGTGAGATTCCGAAATACCTTCTGGAATCTACCACCACTTTGATACCCAAAAAGGACGGAGCGTCCGATCCATCGGACTTTAGGCCCATTACTATTTCTTCCACCTTGGTCAGGACATTTCATAAGGTCCTGGCCAATCGCCTGACTAGTTCCATTGCACTGGACACTAGGCAGAGAGCCTTCAGGCCGATGGACGGATGCTCCGAGAATATCTTCCTCATGGATTTCGCCCTTAAATATAGTAGGCAGTCCTTCAAGCCCCTTTACATGGCCTCCCTGGATGTCGCCAAGGCGTTCGACTCGGTGGCCCACCCATCGATTATGGATACACTAAGAACATCTGGTGTTCCAGAATTGATGGTGAAGTACTTGGCCGGGGCCTACAAACAGTCATCAACGCGATTGCGGTGTGAGCAGTGGGAGTCCCACCCCATACATCCATCTTGTGGGGTGAAGCAAGGGGATCCCCTTTCTCCCATTTGCTTCAACCTGGTTATCGACCGACTCCTGTCCAGGCTTCCACAAGAGGTCGGGGTCAGGATCGGCGGTACCACCTTGAATGCTGCCTGCTTCGCGGATGACTTGGTCCTTTTTGCCACAACTTCGGCGGGTCTCCAGACGATGATTGACGTCACCGCTGGGTACCTGTCGAGTTGTGGCCTCAGTGTCAACTCGGCCAAGTGCTTCACCGTAGCGCTTAAAAATGTCCCTAAGGCCAAGAAGACAGTGGTCGACGGGGGGGAGATATTCAGTTGTCTTGGCGCGCCACTTCCGGCACTAAGGAGGTCGGATGACTGGAAGTACTTAGGCGTCCCTTTTACACCCGAGGGTCGCATGACGAGTCGCCCTTTGGACAGGCTCAAAGAAGATCTGAGCGCACTTTCTGCTGCTCCTTTAAAGCCGCAGCAGAGACTGTTCGTGCTTCGGACGACTGTGCTACCAAGTCTTCACCACCTCCTAGTGCTGGGCCAAACAAATATTAGTTTGTTGAACAAACTGGATCGGGTTACTAGATCTTACGCCCGTAAGTGGTTAGCGCTCCCCCACGACGTGCCCACTGCCTACTTTCATGCCTCTGCCAAGGACGGGGGTCTATCGCTCACGTCCTATCGGTGGGCGGTGCCCCTGCACCGTAGGAGTCGTCTCCTGAAACTTAAGGTCCTTGAGGACGGAGAACCTCCTGAGTCGATGAAGAAATTCGTCGGCCAGGAGATAGGACGTGTCGAACGGCGTCTCAGGGATGGCTCCTATTTTATTACAACTCTGGACGAGTACAGGAAGCGCTTTGCGGCGCTCCTGTACAAGTCCAATGACGGTGCTCCTCTGAGC
>NW_016985305.1:0-792 GCF_001483705.2 Eufriesea mexicana | reverse complement strand
CTTACTGGGCGGGATTATATTAATCTGAATAAGCTCAGGATCAACGCCGTTCCACTAAGGTCTAGGACGGCGAGAGGCCGTGTTCGGGACGTCCACTGCCGCGCTGGTTGTGGACAGGCTGAGACATTACAGCACGTGCTCCAGACTTGCGAGAGGACGCATGGCGCACGAATTAAGCGCCATAATGCCTGTCTCGAATACCTGTCCAAGCGAGCGGGACAGCAAAGCGAGATCTTTAAGGAACCCCACTTTAAAACACCCGAGGGTCTGAGAAAGCCCGATATCATTGTCAGGCGTGACGACCAAGCAATCGTTGTCGACGCAATGATAGCGGGCGAACGTGCCAACCTTGATCTGGCACATAGAAACAAGATCTCGAAGTACAAAGCCCTCGCTGGACAGGTGAGGTCGAGATACGGTGTAAACAAGGTCATATTTTCATCTATGACACTGTCCTCTCGCGGCGTCTGGAGCGCAGAGTCATTCAGGCACCTTCATTCCCTTCGCCTATTGACAAAGGATGACGCGAAGGTGATATCAACGCGAGTATTGATAGGTGGACTGACCATCCTGTCCACCTTCAATAGGTCGACGGCAGTAAGTCGCAATCGCTGAGAGCCTGGGCGTAATGGACAGATCCCTAATAATTTCGCTGCCGCCTGGCGTTCAGGCGTAATGTAGAGGGGTTTTAGTGGGTAGGCACGCTTGACGTGGAGTCCCACACTACCAATACCTTTTGGTATTGGTGTGCGTAACTGCATTTCCCCTCTTTAAAAAAAAAAAAAAAATAGC
>NW_016985304.1:0-505 GCF_001483705.2 Eufriesea mexicana | reverse complement strand
TTTTGAATAGACCTATTCTCTGGCAAGTAGATGGATGCACTTGCCATAGGATTGAAGGCGTTATGCGTTATATTCACCAAGCGACAGCAGGTTGTAGATTTTGAATGGACCAATTCTCTGGCAAGTAGATGGCTGTACTTGCCATTGGAATGAAGGCGTTAGACGCTATACTCTTATTAACAGGTTATATATATTTTAAATTAGCCTATTCCCAGGCATGTAGATGGCATTACTTGAGATTGGATTGAAGGCGTTAGGCGATCTATTCACCAGGCTATAACAGATTATAGATTTTCAATCTACCTATTGTCTGGCAAGTAGGTGGCTACACTTGCCATTAGATTGAAGGCGTTAGGCGATCTAATCACGAAGCTATGGCAGCTTTTAGATTCTGATTAGACATTCTCAGGCATGTAGATGTCTGTACTTGCATTGGATTGATGGCGTTAGTCGCCCTATTCGCCAAGCTATAACAGATTATTGATTTTGGTTAGAACAAATCTCT
>NW_016985303.1:0-305 GCF_001483705.2 Eufriesea mexicana | reverse complement strand
ATAGGTCGGGTAAAGTTCGGTTAGTATAGGTTAAGTTACGATTTATAAAGTTCGATTAGGTGATGTGTGTTCGGGTTAGGTTAGGTTAGGTTAGGTTAGGTTATGTTAGGTTTGGTTTGGTTGGGTTAGGTTAGTTTCGGTTAGGTTAGGTTTGGTTAGGTTAAGTTCGGTTAGGTTAGGTTAGGTTAGGTTAGGTTAGGCTACGTTACGCCCCAGTTAGGCAGGTCAGTTTTGTATGGGTCAGGTTGGGTTAGGTTAGTGTAGGCTAGGGTAGGATAGGTTAGGTTAGGTTAGATTAGGTTATG
>NW_016985302.1:0-578 GCF_001483705.2 Eufriesea mexicana | reverse complement strand
TTGGCCTTGTTATGTTTGTTTAGGTTAGGTTTGGATAGCTTTCACTCTTCTGCTTAACACTGCTTTCCGATGGATTCCTGCATACGCCCCGCTTGGCACCGGGAAGGCAGGCAATAGCGGTCGTGTCACGTTACGTTGAGTTAGGTTGTATTGGTTATGTCATAATTGATTTGGTGATGGGTGGGAGGCTCTGACTCTTGTGCTGCATACTGCTATTCGGTGGAATTCTGCACTCTACTGTACTCCACCATGTTCTGCGTGGCTCTGTGAAGGTCAGCAATAGTGGCCTAGGCACGTCAGGTTGTGTACGGATAGGATTGTCTTTGCTATGTTTGGACAGATTTGGCTACGACAGCTTTTACTGTTGTGCTATACGCTACTATTCGTCGTATTTCTACGCTCCACATCGCTCTACAATGCTATAGTCGACTCAGTGGATGCCAGCAATAGTGGTCTCCGCACGTTAGGTTGGCATAACAAACGTTTGGTTTGGTTCAGTTACGCTAGGTTCGGTTAGGATATCTTCGACTTTCGTACTATACACCAGTATCCAGTTGATTTCTGCGCCCAGCTGTGCT
>NW_016985301.1:0-554 GCF_001483705.2 Eufriesea mexicana | reverse complement strand
GGCCTCCGCAGAGAAAAGCGCATTGTACAGGATCACAGTAGTGCACAGAAATCCACCGCACTGAAGTGAATAGCGCAAAAGTCGAAGATGTCCTAACCCAACCTGCCCTTACCTAACCCATGCGAACGTAGTGTAAAGCAACATAACTCGATGAGACCAATATTGCTGGCCTCCACAGGGCCAAGCAGAAAATAATAGTGCACAGTAGAAAGCAGAGATGCACCGAACTGTAGTGTATAGCACAAATGTCAAGGCTATCCTATCGTAACATAACCAATCGTAATACTGCCATTCGTATCCTAACATAGTATAACGTCCCGCGGACACTATTTCTGGCATTCCAAGAGCCAAGCTGAATGCACCAGAGCTCAATAGATTAGAGCGCAGAAATCCACTGCACTGCAGTGCATCGCACAAAAGTGGAATATTCCCCAAACTAACATATCCTAAAGTAACCTATCCAAACGTAGTGTAACTCTATATAACGCTATGGGACCAATGTCGCTCGTCTCCCCAGGGCCGAGCAGAGCATGTTAGAGTACAGCAGAAAGCAG
>NW_016985300.1:0-525 GCF_001483705.2 Eufriesea mexicana | reverse complement strand
GCGAATAGCAGTGCATATCACGAAAGTCAGGGATAACCTGACCGAGATTGACACAATCTAACCAGATCAAACGTAACATACTTCAACCTAACGTGCCAAGGCCACTATTCCTGGCCACCCCACAGCCAAGCAGAGCATATTATAGTACATGAGAGTGCAGAAGCCACCGAATAGCGGTGTATAGCACAAAGGACAAAGTATCCTGCCCTATCCCATCCAAACGTAACATCACCAAGCGAAACATAACTCAACCTAACACGACGAAACCACTATTGCTGGCTTCCACAGAGCCGAGCAGAATATGCTAGAGCACAGTAGAGCGGTGAAATCGACGGTGAGCCGGGTATACTACAAAAGTCTGTACTATCCTATCCTAACCTCACCAGACGTAGTATGACCAAACGTAGCATAGCTCAACCTATCGTGACCAGAACACTGTTGCTGGCCTCCACAGAGAGAAGGAGATTGTATTAGAGCACAGTAGAGCACAGAAGCCCATCGCATTGCTCCGAGTAGCACAAAGGC
>NW_016985299.1:0-357 GCF_001483705.2 Eufriesea mexicana | reverse complement strand
TTTTGAATAGACCTATTCTCTGGCAAGTAGAAGGCTGTTCTTGCCATTGGATTGAAGGCGTTTGGCGACCTATTCCCCAAGCTGTAACAGATTATAGATTTTGAAGAGACCCATTCTCTGGCAAGTAGGAAACTGTAATTGCCATTTGATTGAAGGGGTTAGGCGATCTATTCACCAAGCTATAACAGGTTATAGACTATGAATAGCACTATTTTCTGGCTAGTAGATGTCGGTAATTGCCATTGCATTGAAGACGTCAGGCGAGCTATTCACCAAGCTATAGCAGATTATAGATTTTGAATAGACCCCTCCTCTGGCTAGTAGATGGCAGTACTTGCCATTGGATTGTAGGCGATA
>NW_016985298.1:351-806 GCF_001483705.2 Eufriesea mexicana | reverse complement strand
AGTATGCAGGAAAGATCCTTTTGGCGTGCTGTAGCAATTGCAATGCTTTAGAATGTGGCCGGATATTTCAATTATACTGACATCTTCGACTAATATCGTGGTGAGTTTGCTTTCTTGCATAAATAAGGAGGAAAGATTCTATTGGTGTGCTATAGGCATTGCAATGCTATAGAAGCTGGATGGAAAATTCAATTTTATTGACATTTTCGGCTAATACCGCTGTGAGCTATCTTCCTTGCATACGTAAGAAGGAAAAATTCTTTTGGAGTGCTATAGCCACCGCAGTGCAGAAGTATCTTCTGGAAAATTCAATTTTATTGACATTTCCGTCTGATATCGTGGTGAGCAAACTTCCTGGCATAAGTATGGAGGAAAGATCCTTTTCGCGTGCTATAGCCATTGCAATGCTGCAGAATCGGGCTGGAAAGTTCAATTTTATTGACATTTTCGACTAA
>NW_016985298.1:0-286 GCF_001483705.2 Eufriesea mexicana | reverse complement strand
CTATTGGCGTGCTATAGGCATTGCAATGCAATAGAATCTGGATGGAAAATTCAATTTTATTGACATTTTCGACTAATGCCGTGGTGAGCTATCCTTCTTGCATACGTATGGAGGAAAAGTCCTTTTGGAGGGCTATATCCACCGCAATGCAGAAGAATCTGTCTGGAAAATATAATTTTCTTGACATTTTTGACTAATATCGCGGTGAGCTAACTTCCTTGCGTAAATAAGGAGGAAGGATTCTATTGGCGTGCTATACCCGCTTAAATGCTGCCGAATCCGGCTG
>NW_016985297.1:0-2729 GCF_001483705.2 Eufriesea mexicana | reverse complement strand
TAATCCTCACGAGAAGAGACCCTTATTGCTGGCCTACCCAGTGCCAAGCAGTACATATTAGAGACCAGTAAGGCGAAGAAATACACCGAAAGCAGTGTATAACACAAAACTCAAAGCCATCCTAACCAAACGCAGCCTAAACTAACATAAACGAACGTAACCAAACTCACCCTATCGTGCCAGGACCGCTATTTCTCGTCTCCCTGCAATCGAGCATAGCATAGGAGTTCTATGTGAAGCGCAGAAATGCACCGGATAACAGTGTATAGCACAAAAGTCAAAGCCACCCTTCCCTAACCCAACAAATCGCGACGTAGGCAAACGTAACATAACTCAAAGTAACGTCCCGTGACCACTATTGCTGGCATGCACAGATTCGAGCAGAGCATAGCAGTGCACAGATGAGCGCAGAATTCCACCGAATGACAGTGTATAACACGAAAGACAAGGATACCCAAACTTAACCCAAACCAGCACAACCTAATCAAACGTAGCCTAATTAAACCTAGCGTGCCGAGACTACTATTGCCGGCGTGACCAGAGCCAAGCAGAGCACAGTAAAGCATAGTGGAGCCAACATATCCACCGAATAGCGACGTATAACAAAAATCGAAGTTACCCACCCCTAACCTGACCAAACGTGACGTAACCAGACGTAACGTAACACAACGTGGGGTGCCACGATCACTTTCGCTGGCCTCACGAGAGCCAAGCAGCGTATCGCAAAGCAACGTAGGACGCTGAAGTGGACAGAGTAGCAGCGTATAGCACAAAAGCCATAGCCAGCCCAAACAAACCTAACCAAGCCTAATCTAACCATGCGTTACATAACTCAACCTAACCTGCCGAAAGCATTATTCCTGGCGTCCACAAAGACAAGCAGGGTGTGAAAGGGAACAGAAGAACGCAGGAGCCCATAGAATAGCATTGTGTAGTACAAAAGTCGAAGCTATTCTAACCTAATGCGTCTTAACCGAACCTAACCAAACGTAGCCTAACCCAACCTTACGTCCCGCGACCAAGATTGCTGGCCGCGCGAGGGCGGAGCAGAGTTTGGTAGAGCAACGTAGAACGCAGGAATCCACCGAATTGCGGAGTACAGCACAAAAATCTAAGCGCTGCTATCCCAACCTAACCAATCGTAACAAAACCAAACGCAATGTAACTCGGACTAGCGAGCCGAGACCTATAATGCTGGCCCCCACATAGCCAAGCAGAATACACTGGAGCACGCCATAGCGCAGAAATCCTCCGAATAGCGGTGTATAGCACAGAAGTCAAAGATATCCTAACCTAAACCAAACAAACCCAACTTAACGAAACGTAACACAAACCAATGTAACGCGCGGCGGCGAACATTTCTGGCCTCGCCAGATCAAAGCAGGGCATATTAGATTATAGTAGTGAGCAGGTACCCACCGAATAACTGCCTAAAGCGCAAGAGTCAAAGTTTCACTAGCCTAACATATCCAAACGTAACGTAAGCAAACGTCACATAACCAAACGTAACATAACATAACGTAACGTGCCTAGACCAATATTGCTGACAACCCCAGAGTCAAGCAGAATATACTAGAACACAGTAGAGCGCAGAAAACCGCCGCATTACTGCGTAAAGCACAAAAGTTATGGGAATCCTAACCTATCCTGTCCTAACCTAACCTAACAGAATGTGGCATAACTGAGCGTAACGTGACGAGACCAATATTGATGGACTCCAACGGGCCAAGCAGGAAGCAGTATAGCACAATAGAGCGTAGAAATCCACCTAATATCTGCATATACCACGAAAGTCAGATCTATCGAGACATAACACAAACAAACGTAACGTAACCGAACGTAGCCTAACAAAAACCGACGGGCCGAGTCAAACCTATCCTAACCTAACTTAGCGAAACGTAACACAGCCGAAAGAAACGTACCACGACCACTACTGCTGGCTTCCCCAGAGACAAGCAGAATGTGATAGAGCACGGTAGAGCAGAGAAGTCCACCGGATAGCAGTGTATAGCACAAGAGCCTAAGCTACCCTATCCTAACTTAACCGAAAGTATCATAGCCATACGCCACATTCCCCACACAAACGTGCCGAGACCAATACTGCTGTCCTCCCAAAAGCCAACCTGAATAAACTATAGCACAGTAGAGCGCAGGAATCCTCCAGATAGCAGTCTATAGCGCAAAGGTCAAAGGAATCCTAACCAAACATTACCTAACCTAACCTGACCGAACGTAGAATGATTAATCCTCACGAGAAGAGACCCTTATTGCTGGCCTACCCAGTGCCAAGCAGTACATATTAGAGACCAGTAAGGCGAAGAAATACACCGAAAGCAGTGTATAACACAAAACTCAAAGCCATCCTAACCAAACGCAGCCTAAACTAACATAAACGAACGTAACCAAACTCACCCTATCGTGCCAGGACCGCTATTTCTCGTCTCCCTGCAATCGAGCATAGCATAGGAGTTCTATGTGAAGCGCAGAAATGCACCGGATAACAGTGTATAGCACAAAAGTCAAAGCCACCCTTCCCTAACCCAACAAATCGCGACGTAGGCAAACGTAACATAACTCAAAGTAACGTCCCGTGACCACTATTGCTGGCATGCACAGATTCGAGCAGAGCATAGCAGTGCACAGATGAGCGCAGAATTCCACCGAATGACAGTGTATAACACGAAAGACAAGGATACCCAAACTTAACCCAAACCAGCACAACCTAATCA
>NW_016985296.1:0-721 GCF_001483705.2 Eufriesea mexicana | reverse complement strand
GTTCTGCTTGGCTCCATGGTGGCGAGCAATACTAGTCTCGGCAGTCTGGGTTGAGTTGTGTTACGCTTGGCCTGGCTATGTTAGGAAAGATTTCGTTATGATAGTTTCGACTTTTGTGTTGAGTTATGTTACGTGCGGTAAGGTTACGATTGGTTAGTTTGGGATAGGATAACTTCGACTTTTGCGCTGTACACTGCTGTTCGGTAGATATCGGCGGTCAATACAGCTCTACTATACTCTGCTCGAACCGGCGGCGGCCAGCAGTAGTGGTCGTGACACTAAAGTATGTGCTCGGTTACGCTTGGTCATGTTATGTTAGGTTAGGCTAGGGGTGGATTGCTTTGACTTATATGCCTTACACAGCATTCGGTGGATTTCTACCGCGTTCTAGTATGCTCTGCTTGGCTCTGGCGTGGACAGGAATAGAGGTCTGTGCTAGCTAGATTGAGTTGCTTTGCTTCTAGTATTGTTACGCTCGGCTTGGTTAGGACTGGGCAGCTTATGCTTTTGTGCTATACGCTGCTCTTCGGTGTATTTTTGCGCTCCACATTGCTCTACTATACTCCGCTTGGCTCTCGTGCGGCCAGCAATAGTTGTCGTGGCACCACAGGTTGGGATACGTTACGTTTGGTTATTTAACGCTTGGTCAGGTTAAGAGAGTTTGGGTTCCACTTCTTTGCTCTACACTGCTCTTCGGAGGATTTCTGCGATCTACTCTGAT
>NW_016985295.1:0-518 GCF_001483705.2 Eufriesea mexicana | reverse complement strand
AAACCTTCAAAATTAGTTTACGTTCTTAGAACGACGTAAGCCTTCGCCTGAATTCTTCATACGATCGATAAGAAGATTCGGACGAAACAACCCACATATGGGTTACGTTTTTCTTGTTCAAGTTAAATAAGATTTTCAGTTGCATTTTGAAAACAAATTTAATGGAACAAGTTCTGAAGTATAAATATAGAATATACAACATAAAAATATAAAAAATACACAAATTACACTCTACTTTTTATTAATTTATATAGGATAACATATTACATTATACTATGTCGCATGATATTCGTTGAAACAGTCCAAGCACACCAAGTCGTCCCCTCCACGGAACCATTGTCTCGTCGACAACAATTTCTTTGCCTGGTGAAAAAACCTTCTGATAATTAACCATCAATATGTCTACAAGTGGTACAACTTTTCCAAGTCTGTTATTTTGTATTATCGTTTCATTGTTAGCAAAATGCAAGTTTGATAGCAGTAATTCAAAACGATTGCGGGACATTGTACTCCGCGGC
>NW_016985294.1:0-1456 GCF_001483705.2 Eufriesea mexicana | reverse complement strand
ACTCAACATAACGTGATGAGACCACCCTTTCTGGCCTTGCCAGAGCCAAGCTGAAAATATTAAAGCACTGTAGGGTGCAGAAATCCACCTTTTAGCAGGACTATACAACTAAAGTCAAAGCGTTCCTCTCCTAACGTAACGAAACGAAGAATAACCAAACGTAACCCGACCCATCCAAACGTGCCGCGACCACCATTGCCGGCCTCCACAGAGTTAAGCAGCACAAACTAGAACGTAGTGGAGCGCAGTAGTACACCGAATAGCAGCGTACAGCGCAAAAGTTAAAGCCATCCTGACCAAACTTGTCCTGACCCAACCTAACCGAACATAACCTGACTCAACATAACGTGCCGAGACAATTGCTGCTGGCCTTCCCAGACCCCAGCTGAAAATATTAAAGCTCTGTAGGGGATAGAAATCTACCTAATAGCAGATTATAGCACCAAAGTCGAAGCCACCCACTCCTAACCTAACCAGCCATAACATAACCAAACGTAACATAAGGCAAGCTAACGTGCCGAGACCGCGGTTGCTGCAATCCCCAGATCCGAGCAGGACGTACCAGAGCACAGTAGAGCGCAGAACTCCTACGAATAGCAGTTTACAGCACAAAAATTAATGCTATCCTTGCCAAACACGGCCGAACCCATCCTAGCCGCACGTAACATGACACAACATGACGTGCCGAGACCACTATTTCTGGCCTACCCAGAGCCACGCTGAAAATATTAAAGCGCAATAGGGAGCAGAAATCTACCTAATAGCAGACTATAGCACTAAGGTCACTGCCATCCTCTCCTAACATAACCAACAGTAACATAACGAAACATTAGACAGCTGAACCTAACGTAACGCGACCGCAACAGTTGGCCTCCCCAGAGTCAAGCGGAACTGGTTAGTGGAGGGTGGAACTCAGAAATCCATATAATCGTAGTGTCTATCAGAAAAGTCGAAGCTACACAAGCCTAACCCAAACCAATAGAACATAAACGAACATTGCCTGACTCAACCTAACGTGCCGAAGCAGCTGCTGTCGTCCTCCCGATAGACAATCAGGACAAACTAGAGCATAGTAGAGCGCTGAAATCCAACGAATATCAGTGAACAGCGCAAAAGTTAAAGCTACCCTGATCAAGCTTAGCCCGTCCCAACATAACCGAACGAAACCTGACTCATCATAGCGTGCTCAAATCACTTTCACTATTGCTGGGCTTGCCAGAGCCAAGCTGAAAATATTAGAGCACTGCAGGGCGCAGATATCCACCTAATAGCAGACTATAGCACAAAAGCCATGGACATTCTCCTAACCCAGGGAATCGTAAAGTAACCGTCCGTATCCTGACTTAGACTGACGTGAGGCGACCTCTATTTCTAGCCACCCCAGGGTCAAGCGGGGCATACTGGAACGCTCTAGGGCGCAGAAATCCAACGAAGTGCCGTGTACAGCACTAAAGTC
>NW_016985293.1:0-1084 GCF_001483705.2 Eufriesea mexicana | reverse complement strand
AGACGGATCCATTGTCCCTCGAGGTATTAGCCTTTGGTAGCACAGCGCAGATTTCAGCCATCATCACAGTAAGGTATTATTATTTTGTGTCCTTAATTTGTTCATCGGTCACAAAAATTTCACCGCAGTTCCAGAACAATCAATGTAGAGTGCGGTGATGGCTCGGGACATTTAAAGCTAACCGTACGGTGCTTACCCCACCCACGAACAGGCCACTGTAGCCGTTGTGGTAGGATGTTCAGTGATGACTTGGAGCTGATAATAATCCTGGAATGAGGATACACACATCAATTATCCCTCATTTATAAGCAGTTGACAACACGGTACAGAGTACAGCCTCCTGCACAGTAATGTAGCCGTCGGACTCCCTTGTCCACTGATTTTGTGGGCTCCGAATCAGATATAGGTTATCCGATGAAAATTACGGTTACGTCCAGTGGTATTTACAATTGACAGTACGACACTTAGTATATCTACATACACCGTACAGTTGTTGGATTAGCCTACTCACTGGTGACTTGTATACTACTGCAGTTCTAGAATGTGAAATGCAGCTTCATTAACCCACGAGATATTAACAATTCACAACACAGTACTGTGTACATACATCATCACAGTATTGTAGCCGTTCAATATCTTTGTTCACTGATGCTATAAATTCCATCGCAATTCTAGAGTAATGAATGTATATTACGGTAATAGCTTGAGATATTTCCAATTCATAGTGCGGTACATATTTCATCCACCGATATCACGCTCTAGCCGTTGGATTAACCTACCGCAGCATTATTTATGTTCTACTGCAATTCCAGAATTACAAAATAAATGTCCTTCATAGCGCGCGACATTTGCAACTGCCAACACAGTACAGGGTACAGCCATCATCACATTTTTCAAGCTGTTGACCAATTTTTTCCACTGGTGATGTATATTCCAAAGCACGTCTGTTGTAATCTCAGAATCATAGCGTTAGGGGTAGGTGCATTTACGATTGAAAGTAAGCTGCACTGTACATCCACCGACAGAGCACTGTAGCCGCTGGATTAACCAGTTCAATGATGATTTGTATTCTATAACGGTTATA
>NW_016985292.1:0-531 GCF_001483705.2 Eufriesea mexicana | reverse complement strand
TGTAATCACATTTTCGCCTAATATTGTGGTGAGAAAGATTTTCCGCATAAATAAGGAGGAAAGGTCCTATTGGTTCGCTATAGCCATTGCATTGGAATAGAATCTGACTGAAAAGACCTATTTTATTGACATTTTCGTCAGATCTTGTGGCGAGCAATCCTTTTCGCGTAACTAAGGAGGAAAGATCGAATTGGCTGGCTATATCCAATGCATTACAATAGAATCTGTTAGTAAAGTTCTATTCTATTGTCATTTTCGACTAATATTCTGGCGAGCAAATTTCCTACGTAAATAAGGAGGAAAGATCCTATTGGTTTGCTGTAGCCATTGCATTACTCTAGGATCTGATTGAAAAGTTCAATTCTATTGTCATTTTCGACTAATATCGTGGTGAGCAAATTTCCTGCGTAAATACGAAGGAAATATTCTATTGGATTGCTATAGCCATTGCAATGCAACAGAATCAGTCAGAAAAGATCAATCCTATTGACATTTTCGACTAATATCCTATTGAGCAAACTTTTCTGCGCA
>NW_016985291.1:0-1000 GCF_001483705.2 Eufriesea mexicana | reverse complement strand
TGTATGGATGGATGGATGTATGGATGGACAGATGTATGCTTGTATGGACGTATGTGTGTATGGATGAGTGTATGGACTTACGTATGGTTGTATGTGGGGATATATGTGTGTATGTATGGATAGATGCGTGACTGTATGTACGGATGTATGGATGTACGAATGTGGTTATGTACGGATGTATGGATGTATGGAAGTATGGGTGAATGAGTGGATGGGTGGATGGATGGATGTATCTATGGATGTATGGATGTATGGATGTATGGATGTATGGATGTATGGATTTATGGATGTATGGATGTATGGATGTATGGATGTATTGATGCATGATTGTATGGATGCATGGATGTATGTATGTATGGATGAATGGACAGATGGATGCATGGATGGATGGGTGGGTGAATGGACGGATGGGTGGCTGGACGGATAACTGGGTGGACGCCCGGACGGTTGGATAGGTGGAATGATGGATTGATTAATGGATGGATGGACGTATGGATGGAAGTATGTACATTTGTATTTATGAACGGATTTATGTATGGATGTATGGATGCGTGTATGTATGGTTCTATGTACGGATGCATATATGGTTGTATGTGTGGCTGTATGTATGGATGCATGGATGGTTATTTGAATGGATGTATGCATGTGTGTAAGGGTGTGTGTAAGGATGTATGTATGGATGGATGGATGTATGGACAGGTGCATGTATGAATGGATGGATTTGCGGATGGATGGATGTGTGGATGTATGGATGTATGTATGGTTGTATGTATGGATGTATGTATGGATGAATGTATGGATGTATGCACGGATGTATGTGTGGATGTATGTATGGATGGATGGGTATATGGGTGGGTGGTTGGACGGATGTACATATGCATTGATGTATGGGTGTATGGATGTACTTATGTATGGGTGGATGGATATATGGATGAACGTATTTATGGATGTACGGATGTATGCATGTATGTATGTATGTATGTATTTATGTATGTATGTA
>NW_016985290.1:0-900 GCF_001483705.2 Eufriesea mexicana | reverse complement strand
AAATACATCCGTAAATGCATCCATGCGTACACCCATGCATGCAGCCATCCATACATCCATCCAAACATCCATCGATCCATACATCCATCCATCCATACATCCATACATCCACTCATCCATTCATCCACAAATCTATACATCCATGCACTCATCCATCCATACGTACATCCATACATACGTCCATACATACATCCATACATCCATGCATACACCCATACACTCATCCATACATACATCCATAGATACATCAGTAATTGCATCCATACATACATCCATGCATACACCCATACATTCATCCGCACATTCACCCATCCATAAATCCATCCAACCATACATCCATCCATACATACATATATTCTTCCATACATCCCCAGACCCATACTTCCATAAATGCGTCCATTCGTACTTCCGCCCTTCGATACATTCATCCATCAATACATCCACCCATCTATACATCCACCCATCCATACATCCACACATCCATAAATCCACACATCCATAAATCCACACATCCACACATCCATCGAACCATACATCCATCCATCCATACAAGCACCCATCCGTACACCAATCGATCCATACATCTATACACTCATATATCCATCCGTCCATACATTCATGCATCCATACATTCATAAATCCATCCATCCATACATCCATCCACTCATACATCCATCCATCCATACATCCATACAGATATACATCCATACATATATACATCCGTATATCCATACATTCGTACAACCATACATTCGTAAATCCATACATACATACATCCATACATCCATTCGTCCATCCATAAATCCATACATCCGTACATCCGTGCATTCGTACATACATACGTCCATACATCAATACATCCATACATCCACACATCCATACATGCATACATCCACACAT
>NW_016985289.1:0-502 GCF_001483705.2 Eufriesea mexicana | reverse complement strand
ATGCCAGTTCATGTTAGGATCGCTTAGACTTTTGTGCTGTACACTGAATTGCGAGGGCCTTCTACGCCCTATTGCACTGTAGTATGTTCTGCTGGGCTCTGAAGAGGGCCGCACTGGTGGTCTCGGCATTTTGGGATTAGCTATCCCACGCTTGGCTTGGATAGGGTATGCTTGGCTTGGATAGGGTAGGTCAGGATAGGTTAGTACATCTTTGACTCTTGCGCTATTCACTGCTGTTCGGAAGGCGGTTACACTCCACATTGCTCTGCTATACTCTGCTTGGCCCTTGTGAGGCCAACAGCAGTTATTGTGCCACGTCAGGTTGATATAGGTAACGTTTAGTTACGTCAGGACAGGTTAAGTTTGGTTAGGATAGCATCGACTTTTGTGCTGTACATAGTTTTTCGGCACATTGTTATTCATTGATTTTCGCGCTGTGCTGCATTCTAATGTGTTCTGTTTGTCTCAGAGGAGGCCAGCAATAGTGGCCACGGGACGTTAG
>NW_016985288.1:0-530 GCF_001483705.2 Eufriesea mexicana | reverse complement strand
CTGTAGGAGGTTATAGATTTTTATTAGACCTAATCTCTGACAAGTAGATGGCTGTACATGCCAATGGTTGCAGAAGCTAGGCGACCTATTAAACAAGCTATAACAGATCTTAGATTTTGAATATTTGGCAAGTAGTTGGCTGTACTTGCCATTGGATTGAAGGCGTTAGGCGATGTATTCACCAAGCTATAACAGATTATAGATCTTGAATAGGCCTATTCTCTAGCAAGTAGATGTCTGTACTTGCCATTGGGCTGAAGGCGTTCGGCCATCTGTTCACCAAGATATAACAGACTTTAGATTTTGAATAGACCTATTTTCTGGCAAGTAGATGGCTGTACTTGCCATTGGATTGAAGGCGTTATGCGATCTATTCACCGAGCTATAACAGGCTATAGATTTTCAATAGAACAATTCTCTGGCATGAAGACGGCTGTACTTGCCATAGGATTGAAGGCGATAGGCGATCTATTCACCAAGATATAAAAGATTATTGATTTTGAATAGACCTATTCTACGGCAACTAGATG
>NW_016985287.1:0-604 GCF_001483705.2 Eufriesea mexicana | reverse complement strand
AATGTGCCTGGCAGATACAATTTTATTGACTTTTTCGACAAATATCGCGGTGAGCTATCTTTCTTGCATAAACAAGTTGGAAAGATTTTATTGGCAAGCCATAACCATTTCAATGCTACAGAATCTGCCCGGAAAATTCAATTTTATAGACATGTTGCAATAATATTTTGTTGCGCTACCTTTCTTGCGTTATTATGGAGGAAGGATCATTTTGGCGTACCATAGCCATTGCAATGACGTAGAATCCAGCTCGAAAATTCAATTTTATTGACATTTTCGACCTATACCGTGGTGAGCTATCCTTCTTGCGTAAATAAGGAGTTTAGATTCGATTGGCGTGCCATAGACATTGCAATGCTATGGAATCGTACAGGAAAATTCAATTTTATTGACATTCTCTACCAATATCGTGGTGAGCTAACTTCCTTCCCTAAGTAAGGTGGATAGATCCTTCTGGAGTGCTATAGCCATTGCAATGCAGTGGAATCTGGCTGGAAAATACAATTTTATTGACATTTTTGACAAATATCGTTGTGGGCTGTCCTTCTTGCGTAAATAAAGAGTTTAGATTCTATTGGCGTGCTATAGACATTGCAATGATATA
>NW_016985286.1:0-1062 GCF_001483705.2 Eufriesea mexicana | reverse complement strand
TTCGTTTGGTTATGATATGTTGGTTTGGATTTGTTTGTGATATCCTTGTCTTTCAGGCTGTACTCTGCTATTCGGTGGGTTTCTGCACTCTACTGCGCTCTGGTATTTCCGGCTTGCCTCTGGGGAGTCCAGTAAGAGCGGTCGCGGCACGTAGGTGAAATCTAGGATACGGTTGGCAATATTACGATTCCTCAGGTTAGGAGAGGATAGATAGGACTTTGGTGCTATAGCCTGCTATTAGGTGGATTCCTGCGCCCTGAAGTGCTCTAATATTTCCAGCCTGGATCTGGTAAGGCCAGCAATAGTTGTATCGGCACGTTATAATTTGTCATGTTACGTTCGGTTTGGTTGGATGAGCCATGTTTGGACAGGGTAGCTTTAATTTTTGTGCTGTTCACTGCCATTTGTTGGATCTCTGCACTCTACTGTGCTCCAGCATGCCCTGCTTGGCTCTGGGCAGTGCAACAATGGCAGATTCTGCACGTTAGGTTGAGTTATGTTACATTCGCTTAGGTTGGGTTAAGCTACGTTTGGTAAGGATAGCTTTAACTCTTGTTCTCTACACTGCTATTTGGTGGATTTCTGCTCTCTGCTGTGCACTAGTGTGCCCAACTTAACTCTGAGAGGGGCAGCAATGGCGTTCTTCGCACGTTAGGTTGATTTAGGCTATGTGCGGTTATGTACAGGTGGTTTGGTTTCGGTTTGGGTAGCTTAGACTTTTCTGATCAACACTCCGACTACATGGATTTCTGAGATCTACTCTCCACTAACGTGCTTCGCTTGACTCTGGGGAGGCCAGAAATAGTGGTCGTCGCACGTTTGGTTTGGCTGGGTAATGTTTGGTTATGTTACGGTTGGTTATGTTAGGAGAGTATGGCTTTGGCTTTAGTGCTATAGTCTGCCATTAGGTTGATTTTTGCTCCCTACTACACTTTAATGTTTTCGGTTAGTCTCTGAGTAGGCCAGCAAAAGTGGTCTCGGCTCGTTACGATGAGACAAGTTACGTTCGGTAACGACGGATCAGGATAAGTTTGGCCAGGATAGCTTTAACTTTGAAGCTTG
>NW_016985285.1:0-1790 GCF_001483705.2 Eufriesea mexicana | reverse complement strand
AAAGGTAACGGTACTGTGGCGTTGGCTGCACTCAGCACTGTGTTGTCAGTTAATAATATATCGGGGGTTAATGGACCTGTGCCTTACATTCTTGGAACTCTGTAGGATTTAAAACATCAGTGCACAATGTAATCCAACGGCAGCAGTGTAGTGATGATGGCTGTACTCATTACTGTGTTATCAATTGTTAATGTCTCGTGGGATAATGGATATGTATTCGTCTTCCTAGAATTGTTATACGATCAAAATCGTCACTGAGGAAATTAATCCAACGGCTACAATGCTGTGTTGGAGGATGTAATATGCAGCGTACCGTCAATTGTGAATATCCCTTGCTATAACCGTACTATACAGTCGTTATTCAAGAATAGCTTTGGAACTTACATCATCAGTGGACAAGTGATCCATCGCCGTAGCGCAGTGGTTATGGTCGTGCTCATTAGTTTGTTGTCAAATACTTATGATGAGAGTGATAATGGATCTGTGCTTTATCATCCTAGGAAATTCTATAGAACATGTCATCAGTGAACAAGTTAATCCAATCGCAGGTGTACAGTGACCATGGTAGTACTCAGCATCGTGTTGCCAATTGTAAACATCTCGAGGTATAACGGATTTGTACTTCTTCATTCTTTAATCTTTATAGAATCATAATCGACACTGAACAGGTTAATCCAACGGCAACAGTACCCCATAGGTGGATGTACTAAGTACCGTATTGTCAAATATAATTAATCCTAGCCGTAACTTCGCTATACACAGGTCATTCTGTAATAACGTTGGAAATAACATCATCAGTTTACAAATCACTCCAACTCCTCTAGTACCTTTATGATGGCTGCAGTCAGTACTCTGTTGTCAATTTTTAATATCTCCGGGTGCAATGGCTAAGTGTTTTGTCGTTCTAGGACAGCTGCAGAATCAAAATTATCACAGAACATATTAATCCAACGTCTATAGTGTTCTGTTAGTGGATGTACTATGAATCGTACTGTCTGTTGAGGGTATCCCGAGCTATAACCGTAATAAACACTGATTATTCTAGAATTGCTTTGGAAATTACATCATCGGAGGAGAAATGATCCAGTGTCTACAGCACTGTGATGATGATTGCACTCTGTCCTTTGTTGGCAATTGTCAATGTCTCGAGGGTTCATGGATCTGTATTCTCTTCTTCTAAAGTTTCTATAGTGTTTAAATCACTACTGAACAGACTAATGCAACAGAAACGGTGCTCCATTGGTGGACTTACTATGCTCCGTTGCGTCAACTATAAATATCACTGGCCATAGCAGTTCTATACACAGATTATTCTGGATTTGCTTTGCAATTTCCGATTTCAGTGAGCAAAGTGTTCCAATGTATACGGCACTGTGATATGGCTGTACTGAGCACTGTGTTGTGTATTGTTAATATATCGAGGGATAATGCGTCTGCACTTCTGATTCTAGAATTGCAGCAGTATAAACATCATCAGTTAAGGGAATAATCCAACGGCGACTGTACTCTGTTGGTAGATGTACTATGTACCGTACTGGAAGTTGCGGAAATATCTGGCCATAACCGTACGATACACAGGTTACTCTGTAATTACTTTTGTATTAGCCTCATCATTGAACAAAGTAGTCCAATGTATACATTAGAGTGATGATGGATGTACTCAGTAATGTGTTGTCAATTGTTAATATGGCGGGGGAACGTGGAACTATTTTGTCATTCTAGAAGAGTTATAGAATTTAAATCATCATTGAGCACAATGATTCATTGGTTACAATGCGCTGATGGTAGAT
>NW_016985284.1:0-525 GCF_001483705.2 Eufriesea mexicana | reverse complement strand
ATTCATACATCCATGCATGCATCCATGCATTCCCCCAAACATGCATCCGTACATACATCCATTCTTCCGTCCATTCACCCATCCATTCGTCCACCCACAAATCCATACACCCGTGCCTCCATACATCCATATATTCTTACATCCATACATCCATGCATACATACATCCGTACATCCATAACGCAAATACGGCCATACATACATACATCCATACATACAAACGTCCATTCATTCATACATCCATACATACAAACGTCCATACATTAATACATCCATCCATCCATACTTCCATTTCCACACATCCATACATCCACACATCCATACATTCACAAATCCATCCTTCCATGCACTCATCCATCCATACGTACATCCATACATACGCCCATACATACATCCATACATCCATTCATACCCCCATACACTCATCCATACATACATCCATATATACATCCGTAAATGCATGCATACATCCATCCATACGTCCATGCATACATCCATGCATACATCCATACATTCATCCATACAA
>NW_016985283.1:0-602 GCF_001483705.2 Eufriesea mexicana | reverse complement strand
ATTAGTCGAAAATGTCAATAAAATTGAACTTTCCAGACAGATTATATAGCATTCCGTCGGCTAAAGCACGCCAAGAGGATCTTTCCTCCCTACTTAGGCAAGGAAGCTATGACACCACGATATTATTCGAAAATGTCAACAAAATTGTATTTTCCAGGCAGATTCTATAGCATTGCGACGGATATAGCACGCCAATTGAATCTTTCCTCCTTAAGTATGAATTGTTAGCTCACCACGATATTAGTCGAAAATGTCAATAAAATTGAGTTTTCCAGTAAGATTCTATAGCTTTGAAATGCCCATAGCAGGCCAATAGGATCTATCCGCCTTATATATACAAGAAAGTTAGCTCACAACGATGTTGTTCGAAATTGTCAATAAATTTGAATTTTCCATACACATTCTAAATCAATGCAATGTCTATAGCACGCCAATATCGTGTTTCCTCCTTATTTATGCAAGAAAGATAGCTCACCACAATATTAGACGAAGATGTCAATAATCTTGAACTTTCTCGACGGATTCTACAGCATTGCAATAGCTATAGCACGCCAACAGTATATTCCCTCCTTATTTATGCAAGAAAGTTAGCTCACCACGAT
>NW_016985282.1:0-1659 GCF_001483705.2 Eufriesea mexicana | reverse complement strand
TGCCTTAACCCAACGAATCATAACCAAACGTAATCTAGCTCAAACTAACGTGCATAGACCATTATTGCTGACATTCCCAGATACGAGCGGAATATGCTATAGCACAGTAGAGTGCAGAAACCCACCGAATAGCGGTGTGTATCACAAAAGTCAACTCCATCCTATCCTCAACTATCCGCACGTGATATAAGCAAACATAACCTAATTTAAACTAACGTGTCTGTACCACTATTACTGACCTTTTTAGAGCAAAGTGGAACATGCTACAGCACAGTAGAGAGCAGGAATCCACCGAATAGCGGTGTATAGCACAACACTTAAAGCCACCCTTTCCCAACCTCACAAATCGAAACACAGCCAAACCTAATATAACCAATATTAACGTGCCACGACCACCATTGCTGGCCTTCCCAGCTCTGATCAGAGCGAGGTAGAGCACTGCAGACTGCATGAGTCCTCCGAATTGCAGTGTATAGCACGAAAGCCTAAGCTATCGTATCCGAACCTAACCAAACGTAACATATCCAGACGCTACCTCCCACAGACAAACGTGCCGGGGCCATCAGACAAACGTGCCGGGGCCAATACTGCTGTCATACGCACAGTCAAACAGAATATACTAGAGCACAGTAAATCGCAGAAAGCCACCGTATATCAGTGTGTAGAACAGAGGAGAAAGCCACCCTAAAAAAACTTAACCTAACCTTACCCATATAAACGTAACCTAACCAAACGTGCAGCGACCACAATTTCTGGAATCCTCAGAGGCAAGCGGATGCTAGAAGAGCAACGCAGAGGGCAGATATCGGCCGAGTGGCAGTGTATAGCACAAAAGTCACTGCTACCCTAACCAAAGCGAACCCACACCAGCAAAGCATAACGTAACGTAACTCAAGCTAACGTGCCGTGACCACTATTGCTGGCGTTCACAGAGCCAGGCAGAACAGACTTGAGCACAGTAGAGTGCAGAAATCAACCGTATAGCAGTGCAAAGCACGAAAGTCAAAGCTATCCTATCCAAGCATAACCAAACGTTACCTAGCCAAACGTAACATAACTGAACCTTACGGGCCGTGAGCACAATTCCTGGCGTCGACTGAGACAAGCAGAGTGCGGTAGAGCACAGAAGAGCGTAGAAGTCCATAGAATGGCAGTGTATAACACAAAAGTCAGAGCCATCCTTACCTAACACTACATAATCTTTCTAACCAGAGGTAACCTAGCTGAAGCTAATATGCGGCGACCAATATTGCTGGCCTCCCAAGTGTCGAGCAGAGAATAGTAGAGCAATGCAGAGCGCAGGAATGAACCGAATAGCAGTGTATAGCACAAGAGTCGAAGCTATCCTCTCGTAACCTAGTCAAACGTTGCATAACCAAACTCAACATGTCTCAGACTATCTTGCCGAGACCAATACTGCTGACATCCCCACATCCAGCCAGAATATACCATAGCACAGCAGACCGCAGAAATCCACCGATTAGCAGTATACACAACAAAAGACATAGCCGCCCTAACCAAACTTAACCGTACCTAATCTAACGAAACGCAACCTAACGCAGCCAACCGTGCCGAGGCAACAATTGCTGGACCCACAGTGCCAAGGAGGACATACAAGGGCGCAGTACAGAGCAGAAGCTCAACGTAAAGCTGTGTATA
>NW_016985281.1:299-592 GCF_001483705.2 Eufriesea mexicana | reverse complement strand
AGAATATGGTGTGAAAATACAATTTTATTGTCATTTTGGACTAATATCGTGGAAAACTATCTTTCTTGAGTAAATAAGGTGGAAAGATTCTATTGGCATGCTATAGGCATTGCAGTGCTATAGAATCATGCTGGAAAATTGAATTTTGTTGTCATTTACTACTAATATCGTGGTGAGCTGACTTTCTTCCCAAAGTAAGGAGGAAAGATACTTCTGGAGCGCTATAGCCATTGCAATGCAGTAGAATCTGGCAGGAAAATTCAATTTTATTGACTTTTTCGACTAATATCGTG
>NW_016985281.1:0-220 GCF_001483705.2 Eufriesea mexicana | reverse complement strand
GAATCAAGCTGGAAAGTTCCATTTATTGACAGTTACGACTAATATCGCGGTGAGCTATCTTTCTTGCATAAATCAGAAGTTACATTCTATTGGCGCGCTATAGATATTGCAATGATCTAGAATGTGGTCGGAAAATTCTATTTTATCGACATTTTCAATTAATATCGTAGTGAGCTAACTTTCTTGCATAAATAAGTATGAAAGTTACTATTGGCTTGCT
>NW_016985280.1:0-596 GCF_001483705.2 Eufriesea mexicana | reverse complement strand
CTAACCTAAGATAACCTAACCTGACCTGGCCTGACCTGTCCTGACCTGACTTGACTTGACTTGGCCTGACCTGACCTGGCCTGTCGTGGCCTGACATTTCCTGGCCTCTCCCGACCTGCACTGACATGACATGAACTGACTGACATGACCTGACATGGCTAAACATAACGTAACCTATCTTAACCTAACCTAACCTTACATAACCCAACCAATCCTAACCTAACCTAACCTAACCTAACCCAACCCAACGAATCGTAACCTATCGTAATCAAACCTAACCTAAACTCACCTAACCTAACCTAACCTAACCTATTTTAATCTGACCTAACATAAACTAACATAACATATCCTAACCTTACCTGACCTGACCGGACCTGACATTAACTGAACAACCATGACCTGACCTGACATGCCCCGACCTGACCTGACATCACCTGACACGACCTGGAATGGCCTGACCTGACATGACCAGACCGGAACTGACCCGTCATGACCAGACCTGACACGTCCTGACCTGGCCTGAGAAAGTCAGTCCTGACCAGACCTGCCCTGACCTGACATGAACTAGCTGACCTGACCTGACCTGACATGACATG
>NW_016985279.1:0-534 GCF_001483705.2 Eufriesea mexicana | reverse complement strand
GGCACGTTGGGTTGAGTTATTTTACCTTTGGTTATGTTACGTTTGGTTAGGTTAGGAGAGGATAGCTTTGACTTTATTGGCGTAGTCTTCTATAGGGTGAATTCCAGCGCCGCAGGGTGCCCTAATGCTTCCAACTCGGCCCTGTGAAGGCCACCAGTAGCGGCCTCAGCACGCTACATTGTGTCATACTACGTTCACTTGTGTTGGGTCAGGATAAGTGTTGTCAGGACATCTTTAACTTTTGCACTATTCGGTGGACTTCTGCGCTCTAATGTGCTCTAGTACGTCATGCTCGGCTCTGCGGAAGGCAACAATAGCGGTCTCGGCGCGTTTGGTTAGTTCAGGATATATTTGATTTTGTCATGCTGGCTTGGGTTAGGCTTGGGTAGCTTTGACATTTCTGATATAAACTGCGGTTATATGGACTTTTGCGTTCAACTCTCCGCTTACGTGTTCTGCTTGGCTCTTGCGAGGCCAGCAGTAGTGGTCGCTTCTCGTTAGGTTTAGTTAGGTTTCGTTTGGATAGGTTAGGAG
>NW_016985278.1:0-582 GCF_001483705.2 Eufriesea mexicana | reverse complement strand
GGCAGCAATAGCGTTCTCGACACGTTGGTTTGTGTTGGACTATGTTTGGGTATGTACTGCTAGTTTAGGTTAGGCTTACGTATCTTTGACTTTTCCTGTGCAGTCTGCGATTCCATGGATATCTGCGTCCTACTGTACACTAGTGTGCTCCGCTTGGCTCAGGGGAGACCAGCAATAGCGGTAGCGGCGCGTTACGTTGAGTTAGGCTATGTTTCGTTACGTTCTGGTAGTTTGGGTTATGCACGAGTGGCTTAGACTTTTCTGATATACACTGCGGTTGTATGGATTTCTGCGTTCTACTACCCACTAACATGTTCTGCTTGGCTATGCGGATGCCAGCAATCGTGGTCGCGGCACGTTAGGTTGTGTTATGTTACGTTTGGTTACGATACGTTTGACCAGGTTAGGATAGGGTAGCTTCGACATTTGTGATATTCACTTGTATACGGTGGATGCCTGTGCTCCTCGTTGCTCTACTATGCCCTGCTGGTCCATGGTGGGCCAGTAATTGTGGTATCAGCGCGATAGCTTTTGTTAGGCAACGCTCGGTTTGATTTGGTTAGGACAAGCTGTGTTAGGATA
>NW_016985277.1:0-519 GCF_001483705.2 Eufriesea mexicana | reverse complement strand
AATGACAACAAATTTCAATTTCACTTCCAGATTCTATAGCTTTGCAATGACTAGAGCACGCCATCACAATGTTTCCGCCTTACTTACTCAGGGAAGTTAGCTCACAACGGTATAAGTCGAATATGTCAGTAAAATTGAATTTTCCAGCAACATTCTGTAGCACTGCAATGCCTATAGCACGCCATCAGAATCTTTTCTCCTTATTGATGCAATAAGGTTAGCTCACAACGATATTAGTCCAAAATGTCAATAAAACTGAATTTTCCAGCCAGATTCTACAGGACTGCAATGGCTATTGCACACCAATAGAATCTTTCCTCCTTATTTATCCATGAAAGTTAGCTCACTACGTCACTACGATATTAGCCGAAAATGTCAATAAAATTGAAATTTCCAGCCAGATTCCATAGCATTGAGGCGGCTATAGCACGTCAATTGAATCTTCCCTCCGTATTAATAAAATAAAGTTGGCTCACCACGATATTAGTCGAAAATGTCAACAAAATTGTATTTTCCAGC
>NW_016985276.1:383-630 GCF_001483705.2 Eufriesea mexicana | reverse complement strand
GATACCGTAGCATTGCAATGGCTATAGCACGCCAATAGGATCTTTCCTCCATATTTATGCAAGGAAGTGAGCGCACCACGATATTAGTCCAAACTGTCGATAAAATAGAATTTTCGCGCCAGATTCCATAGCATTGCAATGGCTATGGAACTCCAATAGAATCTTTCCTCTTTATTTATGAAAGAAAGTGAGCTCACCACGATATTAGTCCAAACTGTCAATAAAATTGAATTTTCTAGCCTGATTC
>NW_016985276.1:0-271 GCF_001483705.2 Eufriesea mexicana | reverse complement strand
TTTCCAGCCAGATTCTATAGCATTGCGACGGCTGTAGCACGCCAATTGGATCTTTCCCACTTATTTATGCAAGAAAGTTAGCTCACCAGGATATCAGTCGAAAATGTCAATAAAATTGAGCTTTCCAGCCAGATTCTATAGCATTGCGAAGGCTATAGGAAGCCAATCGTATCGTTCATCCTTATTTATGCAAGAAAGTTAGCTCACAACGATATTAATCGAAAATGTCTATAATATTGTATTTTCCAACCACATTCTACATCATTGCAAT
>NW_016985275.1:0-512 GCF_001483705.2 Eufriesea mexicana | reverse complement strand
TTAGCCGAAAATGTCAATAAAATTGAATTGTCCAACCTCAATCTATATCATTGCAATGTCTACTGCACGCCAATAGTATCTACACTGCTTATTTAGGCAAGAAAGATAGCTTACCACGATAACAGCCGAAACTGTCAAAAATATTGTACTTTCCAGCAAGATTCTATAGCATTGCAATGCCTATAGTACGCCAATAGAATGTTTCCTCCTTATTTATGCGAGAAAGTTAACTCACCACGATATTAGCCGAGAAAGCGTCAATAAAATTGAATTTTCCATCTTGGTTCTATAGCATTGCGAAGGCTATAGCACTCCAATTGTATCTTTCCTCCTTACCTACGCAAGGAAGTTAGCTCGCCACGAAATTAGACGAAAATGTCAATAAAATTGATTTTTCCAGGTAGATTCAATTGCATTACAATGCCTACTGCACGCCAATAGAATCTATCCTACTCATATATGTGAGAATGTTATCTCCCCACGATATTAGCCGAAAATGTCAATAAAATTGA
>NW_016985274.1:0-4315 GCF_001483705.2 Eufriesea mexicana | reverse complement strand
ATTGACCAAGTATTGCGTTTTATTTGAGCTAGCTTTGCGCATTGCGCGGTTCTTGCCATTCCTCGCCATTTGACATAGTGGCAGATGTGGTTATTCTCATCTGCCATTGAAGCAGGCATGGTCCAACCAACGGGGAAGTCAACTCAACACTTGACTCCGTTGTCAGCCGTATGAGAACACTTTGGAGAGGTACCCGATATGAGCGTATTTCTCTTGGGCCACTTCGGGTCTGGCGGGATATGAGATCCAACCGTTGGCATCCATGACTCGTACTGTCTTTGACCAATAGCAGTCACTGCCTGCCTTCTTTCATCGAACGCACTATACGAACCATAGCTCTCGCAGGATATTCCAAATAATGGTATAAAAATGAAAATCTACGTGCCACAGTGACATAAAGTTGACATAACAAATCAGAAATAGGTAATGAAGCGAAAATCGAATATCACGAACCCCAAAAAATCCAACAGAGAAGAATGTGGAACAAAACCGAGCCAGGAAGTCTGGAATGCACAGTACCTGCTGATAGCGGACTCACGTAGACTCGTGTTAAAGTCTATCACGTCTCATGAAAATGACGCAAAGTGCCAAATTGTGCTGATGACATTCGCTCCTAATCCATCCATAGACAGCAAACCTGTCGATCTCTGTTGTGACGACAAATTTCGCGTAACGACTAATTTCATTCGAAGCAACGAGCTGTTAAGACATGTCTTTGACAGTGTTTGACTCACGAGTCGGTTTCCATTGGTGAGAAAATTCCAGAGGAATTCCAGTGTCAGGCTAAGATCTGGATACAGGATCCTCTTGCTCGGAGAGCATGCCACCCAAGGAGAAGGACGATGAATTGAGCCAGGAAACCTTGGAGTTTGGAACGGTAGTCGATGGTGGCCGTGCCAGGAAGGTCGCGTCCCTCCTCGGGACGAAATTAAGCTGAAAGTTGCGTCGGTGCAGGGCGGAGGGTCGGACACGTGTAGACGAGGAGGTAACCCAATAAATCTCGAGGCTCTGTTCTCGCGTTACGAACGCCGGAAGATCAATAACGGAGTGGCGGAACGGTGGCGTGCTCCGTCACGTTCCACGACGAGGAAGAAGCTTAATTTTAAGGTGAAACCCCGTGACTCCACCCATTATTCGAAACTCCGACGGTCTCTGTCTACATGACGGGCCAGCCCGGGCGAAATTTGCCGGAGGAACGGGAAAAGGACGAAGATGCCTGGACACGGAGAACGAGAGGAGAGACAGAGTATCCGTAGCCCGGTCCAGTCCGGGTTCCTTTGAGATATCGTCGAATAACCGCGACGTGTCGCCACGTTCGTGACCTCCGCGGTTTCGTAACGATCTCGTAACGAAAAGTGACGCGCACAGAGCCGAGAACAAACGGTGCTTCCACGTAACCAGCGAGCAATCTGCACGTAACCGACCGGCCGCTTACGTAAGACCGCTGGCCCGCGAGAGGAAGTCTCCTGCGCGCTCATGCTCCGGAAGGGATTGCGAACGGACGTGCCGCAGATTCGCAACGGAGGCCTGCATTTGACGCGACCCGAGAAATCCTCCGCTTTTAGAAACCCGCTCAGCTCCTACGCTTTCTACCTCGTCCTAATTTATATACTCTGACTTGCTCGCCATTCGTCCGCCAACAGTTCGCTGTCAATTTCGATGGTGCATTTTTTAGGAGTTTTATTGCGTGGAGAGGGAGTCGAGGTTTGACAGAATCTTGCAGCAAATTGCGATTCGTCGAGAAATAGTTTGCTGTCAATTCCGACGGTGCATTTATTTGGGTTTTTATTGCGTGGACAGGGAGTCGAGGTTTGACAGAATCTTGCTGCGAATCGCTATTCGTGTACGAACAGTTCGCTGTCAATTTTGACGGTGCATTTTTTAGGGTTTTTATTGCGTGGACAAGAAGTCGAGGTTTGACAGAATCTTGATGCAAATTGCGATTCGTCCACGAACAGTGCGCTGTCAATTTTGATGGTGCATTTATTTGGGTTTTTATTACGTGGATAGGAAGTCGAGGTTTGACAGGATCTTGCTGCAAATCGCAATTTGTTTGCGAATAGTTTGCTGTCATCTTCGACGGTGCATTTATTTGGGTTTTTATTGTATGGGCAAGAAGTCGAGGTCTGACAGAATCTTTCTGCGAATCGCGTTTCGTCTGCGATCAGTTCGCTGTCAATTTCGACGGTGCATTTATTAGGATTTTTATTGTATGGACAAGAAGTCGAGGTCTGACAGAATCTTTCTGCGAATCGCGATTCGTCTGCGATCAGTTCGCTGTCAATTTCGACGGTGCATTTATTAGGATTTTTATTGTATGGATAAAAAGTCGACGTTTGACAGAATCTTGCTGCAAATCGCGATTCGTCCAGAAATAATTTGCTGTCATCTTCGACGGTACATTTATTTGGGTTTTTATTGCACGGGTAAGAAGTCGAGCTTTGACAGAATCTTGCTACAAATTGCGATTCGTCCATGAACAGTTCGCTGTCAATTTCGACGGTGCATTTATTTGGGTTTTTATTACGTGGATAAGAAGTCGAGGTTTGATAGAATCTTGCTGCGAATGGCGATTCGTTCGCGAACAGTTCGCTGTCAATTTCGACGGTGCATTTATTTGGGTTTTTATTACATGGACAGGAAGTCGAGGTTTGACAGGATCTTGCTGCGAATCGCTATTCGTGTACGAACAGTTCGCTGTCAATTTCGACGGTGCATTTATTAGGGTTTTTATTGCGTGGGCAAGAAGTGGAGGTTTGGCAGAATCTTGCCACGAATCGTGTAATCAGGAGTCAGACGAGTCTAGACGGATCGAGTAAGTGATCTATAGGGCAATGGTGGATATATAGAAAGTCATTGCGTAGTTTCTATGCTTTTTATCTGATTCTCCCAAGTTGTATTTAGGGAATCTAGGGAATAGGGAAAAATTAGGGAATACATGGAGTAGATTGCGAAGATTTCGGAAATTATTTAGCGATTATTTTGAGAATCCATCATGAAAGAGTTGTCTGTCACAGCTTGGACTAGTCTGACCAAAGACAATGTCCGAGGAACCTGCCTTTCGCGAAAGGGGTCGATACGGCGACCGAATCTCGTAGTCAGGCGCCATTCAAATCAGTCGAATGATCGATAGATCGATCAACGCGAGAGCGATAGTCGATGGCCCCTTAAGTGAACGGGATCGCACGAACGGGCCGCGAGAGTTAATCTCGACGAAGGCAGCCCGATAAATCAGATCTCTCTGTCCTTTTTCTCTTCCAACCTCTCTCCCTCTCTCTCCCCCTCCTGTCTCCTCGCGTCGCCGCTCTCTTTACCTCTTTATTACCTTTCTTAATCCTTTTTGCTCGTTTTTTTATAAATACGGATCACCGCTGCCGCCGCCGCTTCTTCTCCTCGTTATTACTCTCCTTCCAGAAGACAACTTCTCAAGCTGCTCTCATCCTTTCGTCGACTTCCTCCCCCTTCGCCGTCCTCATTTTCGAAGTTTCAATCCGGACAGATCCGCCGTGACAGCGTAAATCATCGTTAGCAATGACGACTGTTGCCGAACTCTCCTCTCCTCTTGGTCCCTCGCGTGCTTTCGTCTCGTCCTTCGCTCTTCCTTCTCCACGCTTTCGCGTCCTCGTCCCTTCGAAAGCGGACGTCGTCTCGCTCGTCCTCTTCTCAAGGATTATGTCCGGTACACGAGCCACACAGCCAGCGGTGCATGCACCGCTGCGAGCCTGATGAGACAAGACGCGATGGCTCGATTTACTGCTACCAAGCTCGTGGATCCTCGCCTCCGCCTGGACCACCTGTTTCACGCTCCCCGCATCTGATCGATTCGCTCGCGGATTACGTTTTTATCGCACTACTCTTTGTCTCTTCTCGCTTCTTACGCGACTCCTGTTTTTCCGCCATTCTCCGCTCGTTTCCACGTGCATTTTAGCGAATTTGGGGGAATTTTGGGAGATTTTGGAGAATTTTGGGGATTTTTGGGAAATTTTGGGAGATTTTGGAGAAGTTTGAAGACTTTTGGGGGATTTTAAGGAATTTTGAGGCATTTTGAGAAATATAAGGAAATTTTTATGAATTTTGGGTAATTTGGGGGAATTTGGGGAAATTTTTGAGAATTTTGGAGAATTTTGGGGAATTTGGCGGATTTTTGAGAATTTTTGTGAAATTTAGATGAATTTTGGATAATTTGGGGGAATACGGGGAAATTTTTGTGAATTTGGCGGAATTTTGAGAATTTTTGGGAAATTTTGATGAATTTTGGTAATTTGGAGAAATTTTTGTGAATTTTAGAGAACAGTAGCTGGTACCCTTGACTCGA
>NW_016985273.1:321-1056 GCF_001483705.2 Eufriesea mexicana | reverse complement strand
CTGGAAAATACAATTTCATTGGCATTCTCGACTAATAGCGTGGTGAGCCATCTTTATTGTAAAAATACGGAGGAAAGATTCAATTGGCGTACTATAGCCGTCGCAATGCTATAGAATCTGGCTGGAAAGTTAAATTTTGTTGACATTTTTGACTAATAACGTGGTGCGCTAACTTCCTCGCGTAAGTAAGCAGGAAAGATCCTCTTGGCGTGCATTAGCCATTGAAATGCAGTAGAACCTGTCTAGAAAGTTCAATTTTATTGACATTTTCGACCAATAACGTGGTGAGCAATCTTTCGTTCATAAATAAAGAGGAAGGATTCAATTGTCGTGCTATAGCCGTCGCAATGCTATAGAATCTGGCTGGTAATTTTAATTTTATTGACTTTTTCTACTAATATAGTGGTGAGCTAACTTTCTTGCGTAAATTAGAAGTACAGATGCTTCTTGAGTGCTATAGCCATTGCAATGATTTAGATTGTGGCAGGAAAATACAATTTTATTAACATTATCGACTAATATCGTGGAGAGCAAGCTTTCTTGCACTAATATGGAGGAAAGATACTATTGGAGTGTCATAGGCATAGCAAAGCTATAGAATCGTCCTGGAAAATACAATTTTATTGACATTTTCGGCTAATACCGTTGCGAGCAAACCTTCTTGCATAAATAAGGACTAAAGATTCTGTTGGCGTGCTATAGGCTTTGCAATGCTACAGAATCTTGCTGGAAAAT
>NW_016985273.1:0-251 GCF_001483705.2 Eufriesea mexicana | reverse complement strand
AGGAAAGATGCTTTTTGATTGCTATAGCCATTGCAATGGTATAGATTGTGGCTGGAAAATACAATTTTGTTGACATTTTCGTCTAATATCGTTGTGAGCCAACTTCCTTGCGTAAGTAAGGAGTAAAGATGCTCTTTGATTGCTATAGCCACTGCAATGATATAGATTGTGTCTGGAAAATACAATTATGTGGACATTTTCGACTAATATCGTGGTGAGCTAACTTCCTTGCGTACGTAAGGAGGAAAGAT
>NW_016985272.1:0-619 GCF_001483705.2 Eufriesea mexicana | reverse complement strand
TATTAGCCGAAAATGGCAATAAAATTTTAATTTTCCAGCAAGATTCTATAGCATTGCGGTGTCCATGGCACGCCAATAGTATCTTTCCTCCTTATTTATGCAACAAAGCTATCTCACCACTATATTAGACGAAAATGTTATTAAAATTTTATTTTCCAACCAGACTATATGTCATTGCAATGGCTATAGTACGCCAATTGAATCTTTCCCCCTTATTTATGCAAGACAGTTAGCCCACCCCGATATTAGCCGAAACTGTCTATATAATTATGTTTTCCTGCCAGGTACTATAGCACTGCAACGGCTATAGCATGCCAACGGAATTTTGCCACCTTATTTATGCAAGAAAGTTAGCTCACCACGATATTGGAAGAAAATGACAATAAAATTGAATTTTCCAGACAGATTACACAGCATTGCAATGGCCATAGCATGCCAATAGAATCTTTCCTCCTTATTTATGCACGAAAATCATCTCACTCCGGTATTATTCGAAAATGTCAATAAATTTGAATATTTCAACCAGATTCTATAGCACTGCAACGGGTATAGCACACAAATGGAATCTTTCCTCCTTATTTACGCAAAAAAGGTACCTCACGACGATATTAGTCGAAAA
>NW_016985271.1:0-486 GCF_001483705.2 Eufriesea mexicana | reverse complement strand
CTACTCTGCTCTAGTACATTCTGCATGGCTATGGGTATGTCAGCAATATTGGTCTCTGCTCGCTAGTCCGAGTTACGTTACGTTTGGTAGTGCCACGTTTCGCTTTAGTGCCACGTTTCGCTTCCACAGGATAGGGTACCTATGACTTTTCTGCCGCATACGACTTTTCGGTGGATTTCTCCGCTCTACTGTGATCTAATATGCTCTGCTTTCCTATGAGGACGCCAGGAATAGTGGCTGCTGCAGGTTCGGTTAAGTTATGTTGCGTTCGGTCAGGATAGGTTTGGTTAGGTTCGGTTTGGGTAGCTTTGACTTTTGTGCTACACACTGCTATTCTATGGACTTCCGAGCTCTCCTGTGTGCTATCGCACTCCGCTTGTCCTTGAGGACTGCAGGAGTAGTGCCTTCGGCACTATAGGTTGTGTTTTCTTACGTTTGGCTAGGTTACGAGTGGTTACGTTTGGTTGGGATGGCTTTTACTTTTGT
>NW_016985270.1:0-1509 GCF_001483705.2 Eufriesea mexicana | reverse complement strand
TGGGTGGAGGAACGGATGCATGGATGGGTGGAATGTCGTATACATGAATGCTTGTTTGGATGGATATATGGATGTATGTGCGGATGCGTGTATGGGTATATCCATGGATGTATGTATGGATATGTGTATGGATGTATGTGTGGATGTATGTATGGATGTATATATGAAAGTGTGTTTGTGTGGATGCATGTCTGGATGTATTCATGGATGTATGTATGGATGTATGTACGGATGTATGCATGGATGTAAGTATGGTCGTTTTTATGGATGTATTAATGGATGTATGTGTGGATGTATCTAAGGATGAATGTATGTGTGCACGTATGAATGAATGTACGATTGTATGTTTGGATATATGTTTTGATGTATGTACGGGTGCATAAATGGATGGATGGATTGGTGGATGGATGTATGGAGGGATGGATGTATGGATCGGTCGATGTATAGATGGGATGATGCATGGATGGATGGATGTATGGAACGATAGATGTATGTCTGTATGGATTTGCGGGTGCATGAATGGATGGATGGATGTACGGAAGGATGTATGTACGGATGGATGAATGTACAGATGGATGGATTAATGGTCGTATGGATGTATGAACGTAAGGATGTATTGATGTATGGATGTATGGATGAATGAATATATGTATGTATGGATGTGTGGATGTATGGGTGTATGTTTGAACGGATGGATGGAAGAATGAGTGGCTGGATGCATGGATGGATGGATGGATGGATGGATGTATGGACGTATGTATGGTTATATGTATGGTTGGATGGATGTATGGATGGATGGATTTATTGATGTGCGGATGTATGGATGCATGGATCGATGGATGTATGGATGGATAGATGTATGGATCGATGGATGTATGGATGGGTGCTTGTATTGACGGATGGATGTATGGTTCGATGGATGTATGGATGGGTAGATCTATGGATGGATGGATGTATGGAAAGATGGATTTATGGGTGGATGTATGTATGCATGAATAGTTGAATGGATGGGTGGTTGTATGGATGGATTGTGGTGTGGATGTCGGATGTACGTGTGTATGGATGTATGGAATTATCGATGGATGGCAGTAAGGATGGTAATATGTATGGATGTATCGATGCGAGGATGTGTAGATGTGTGCATGGATGAATGTGCGGACGGATGTATGTATGGATGCATGAGTGTATGAATGAATGTATCGATGTATGAATGTATGTACGGATGTATGTATGGATATACCAATGGATGTATGTATGGATGTATGGAAGGATGCGTGTATGTATGTATGGATGGATGGATGTATGTGTGGGTGTATGTATGGATGGATGTATGTGTGGGTGTATGTATGGATGTTTGTATGGACGTATGCATGTATGTATGGATGCATGTATGGAAGAATGTGTGGATGGATGTATGAATGGACGAATGTGTATGTGTATGTATCAATCTATGTATTGATGTATGTATGGATGTATGGATGGATGGATGTATGGGTGGATAGATGTATG
>NW_016985269.1:0-640 GCF_001483705.2 Eufriesea mexicana | reverse complement strand
TGCAAGAAAGATAGCTCACTGCGGTATTAGTCGAAAATGTCAATAAAATTGAACTTTCCAGTCTGATTCAAGAGCTTTGCAATGTAGTCTGATTCAAGAGCTTTGCAATGGCTATAGCACGCCAGTAGAATCTTTCCTCCTTATTTATGCATGAAAGGCAGCTCACCACAATATTAGTCGAAGATGTCAATAAAATTGAATTCTCCTGCCAGATTCTACAGCATTTCAGCGGCTACAGCACGCCGATAGAATCTCTCCTGCATATTTAGGCAGGATAGTTAGCTCACCACGATATTAGTCGAAACTGTCAATAAAACAGAATCTGCCAGGCACATTCTATATCATGGAAATGGCGATAGCACGCCAAATGTATCTTTCCTCCTTACTTATGCAAGAACTGTAGCGCACCACAATATTATACGAAAATGTCAATAAAGTTGAATTTTCAGGCCAGATTCTATAGCATTGCAATGGTTTTAGCTTGCCAATATAATATATCCTCCTTGTTTAAGCAAGAAAGATAGCTCACCACGATAATAGTCGAAACTGTCAATAATATTGAGCTTGCCAGCAAGATTCTATAGCATTGCGAAGGCTATAGCAAGCCAATAGAGTCATTCATCCTTTTTTATGCGAGAAT
>NW_016985268.1:0-290 GCF_001483705.2 Eufriesea mexicana | reverse complement strand
ATAGACCGATTCTCAGGCAAGTAGATGGCGGTACTTGCCATTCGATTGAAGGCGTTTGGCGATCTATACGCCTATCTATAATGGATTATAGATTTTTAATATACTTATTCTCTGGCAATTAGATGGCTGTACTTGCCATTCGGTTGAAGGCGTTAGGCTACCTATTCACCAAGCTATAACAGACTAAATATTTTGAATAGGCCTTTTCTCTGGCAAGTGGATGTCTTTACTTGGCATTGGATTGAAGGCGTTACGCGATGTATTCACCAAGCTATAGCAGACTATAGATT
>NW_016985267.1:0-423 GCF_001483705.2 Eufriesea mexicana | reverse complement strand
CACACCTCAATCCACCAATCCAACTATCCACCCTAACATTCATACATACGTCAATACATCCATGCATTCATCCATACATCCATACATCCGTACATCCGCACATCCATACCTTCGTACATCCATACATTCATACATGCACACATCCATACATCCACACATGCATACATCCATACATTCTTAAATCCATAGATACATACATACATACATCCATACATCCATACACCCATACATCCACCCATCCACAAATCCATCCAAATATACATCCATCCATCCATACATTAATACATCCATACATCCGTCCGTACACTCGTACGTACATACATGCATACATGCATACACACACCCACATAATCATCCATACATACATCCATACATCCATATATCCATACATCCATCAATCCATACATGCACCCATCCATACAT
>NW_016985266.1:0-533 GCF_001483705.2 Eufriesea mexicana | reverse complement strand
TTCTACTAATATCGTGGTGAGCTACCGTTCTTGCATAAGTAAGGTGAAATGATTCTTTTGGCGTGCTATTGCTATAGCAATGCTATAGAATCTGGATGGGAAATACAATTTTATTGACATTTTCGTCCAAAATCGTGGTGAGCTAACTTTATTGCCTAAATAAGGATGAAAGATTCAATTGGCGTGCTAAAGCCATCACAATCTTATAGAATCTGGCTGGAAAATTCAGTTTTACTGACATTTACGACTAATATCGTGGTGAGTTATCTTCCTTGCATAAATAAGGTGGAAAGATTCATTTGGCGTGCTACAGGCATTGCAATGATATAGAATCCTTATAGAATCCTCCTGGAAAATTCAATTTTATTGACATTTACGACTTATATCGTGGTGAGTTAACTTTCTTGCATAAATAAAGTGGAAAGATTCATTTGGCGTGCTACAGGCATTGCAATGATACAGAATCCTCCTGGAAAATTTAATTTTATTGACATTTTCGACTAATATCGGGGCGAGCTAGCTTTCTTGCATAA
>NW_016985265.1:0-529 GCF_001483705.2 Eufriesea mexicana | reverse complement strand
GATATCAGTCGAAAATGTCAATGAAATTGTATTTTCCAGCCACGAAATATACCATTGCATTGCAATAGCACTCAAAAAGCATCTTTCCACCTTACTTACGCAAGGAAGTTAGCTCACCACAGTATTAGTCGAAAACGTCGACAAAATTGTATTTTCCAGGCACAATCTACATCATTGCAATGGCTATAGCACTCAAAAGGCATCTTTCCTCGTTTCTTATGCAAGGAAGTTAGCTCTTAGCTCACCACGATATTAGTCGGAAATGTCAATAAATTTGTATTTTCCTTCCAGATTCTACAGCATTGCAATGCCCACAGCACGCCAACAGAATCTTTCCTCCTTATTTATACAAGCAAGTTCACTCACCACAATATTAGACGAAAGTGTCAACAAAATTGAACTTTCCAGCCAGATTCTACAGCATTTCGACGGCTATAGCACGCCAAAACTATCTTTCCCCCTTACGTATGCAAGGAAGATAGGTCACCACGATATTAGTCGTAAATGTCATTAAAAATGATCTTTCCAG
>NW_016985264.1:0-3544 GCF_001483705.2 Eufriesea mexicana | reverse complement strand
CTAACATCAAAAGACGTAACATAACTGAACGTAGCATAGCTCAACCTAACGCCCCGACACCATGACTGCTGGCTTTCACAGAGACAAGCAGACCATACTAGAGCACACTGGAGCGTAGAAATCCGCCGCATAGCAGTGCATAGCAGAAAAGTCAAACATATCCTTGCTAAAATTGTCCTAACATAACCTATACAGATGTAGTGTCACTCAGCGTAGCGTGACGAAAACGACATTGCTGGCCTGTGCAGAGAGAATCAAAGCATATTATGGCACAGTGGAGAGCAGACATCCACCGAATAGCTGTGAAAAGCAAAAAGTCAACGCAGCCGATCCAAACATAGCCAAACGTAACATATCCAGACGTACCATAGATGGACCTAACATGACGAGACATCCATTGCTGGCCTCCACGGAGACAAGCAGAATCTACTTGAGCACAGTAGTGCGCAGTAATCCACTCCATTGCAGCGTATAGCATAATGGTCAAAGATATCATAACCTAACATGACGTAGCCTAACCTAACCAAACATAGTCTGACACAACATATCGTGCCGTGACAGGTATTGATGTCCTCCGTGGAGACTAGCAAGGCATATTAGAGCACAACAGATAGCTGGAATCCAACGAATAGCAGTGTATAGCGCAAAAGCCAAAGTAGCCTATCCTAACATAACCAAACGTAGCACATTCAAACGTAACCTATACCAACCTAACGTGACGAGGCAATCATTGCTGGCCTCCGCAGTGAAAAGCAGAATGTACTAGTGCGCAGTTGTGCGCATAAATGCACCGCAAAGCACTGAACAGCGTAAAGGTCGAAGTTCTCCTAACCTAACTGTGCCCTAACCTATCCTAACCAAACGTTGTTAAACGTTGCATAACTAAACATAACGTAACTAGACGGCTGTTTCTGGCCTCCCCAGAGCCAAGCAGAATAGGCTAGAGCACAGCTGAGCGCAGAAATCCGCCTCATTGCCGGGAATAGCTGAAAAGCTGTAGGTGTCCCAACCAAACCTGACCTAACCTAACCTAACCTAACGTAGAATAGCTCAAAGCAACGTGCCGCGGCAACTTCTCCTGGCCTCCACATAGCTAAGCAGAATGTACTAGAGCACAGAAGACCACAGGAATGCAACGAATAACTGTCCGTGGCAAGAAAGTCAAGGGTATCCTAACCAAACATAGCCTAACCTGAAATATCCAATCATAACATAACTGAACCTAACGTGACACGGCCACTATTGCCCGCCACCCCAAAGTCGTGCAGAGTATAGTAGAGCAATGTAGAGAGCATAAATCCTCCGAATAGCAGTGTACAGCACAAAAGTCGAAGATACCATGACCTCTGCTGACCTGACGTAATCTAACCAAACATAACCACACTCAACCTTCCGTGCCGAGGCCACTATTGCTGGTCTCCCCAGAGCCATGCAGAATATACTAGTGCACAGCAGAGCGCAGAAGCCCAGCGCGCTGCCGTGCATACTAAATGAGTCGAAGATGCCCATACCTTACCTGACCTAATCAAACATAACCAATCGTTGCGCAGCTCAACGTAACGTGCCGAGACCACTATTGCTGCACTCCCTAGAGCCAGGCGGAACGTACTAGAGCACACTAGAAGGCAGGAGCCCAACGAATAGCAGTGAATGGCACAAAAGTCAAAGTAGCATATCCTATCGTAGCCAAACGTGACACATCCAAGCGTAGCCTAACACAAACTAACATGGCGATATCACTATTGTTGGCCTCCACAGAGACAAGCAGAATATACTGCAGCACAGTAGCGCGCAGAAATCCATCGCACGGAAGTGAACAGCACATGAGTTGCTAACCTAACTTCACCTGACCTAACCGACCATAACCAAACTGATCCTAACGTGCCACGGCCACTATTGCTCACGACCCCAGAGTCGAGCGGGGTATAGTAGGGCAATGTAGAGCTCAGAGATCGACCGAATAGCAGTGTGTAGCACTAGAGACGAAGATACGCTAACATATCATGACCAAGCCTAACCCAACGTAACGTAGAATTGCTCGACGTAACGTGCCGCGGCAGCTGCTGCTTGCCTCCACAGAGCCAGCCAGAACGTTGTACAGCACAGTAGATCACAGGAATCCTCAGGATAAGAGTGCAAAGCAGGAAAGTCGAAGGTATCCTAAGCAAACATAACCTAACCTAACCTAACCGAACGCAACCTAACTCAAACTCACGCGCCACGACCGCTGTCGCTCGCATCCCCAGGGTCGGGAAGAGTATGGTAGGGGAATGTAGAGCGCGAAATCCACCGAATAGCAGTTTATAGCACAAAAGGCGAAGATATACTAACCTAACCTGATCTAACCGAACCTTACGTTACGTACCATGACTTAAAATATTGTGCCGCGAACACTACTACTGGTGTCCGCAAAGCCAAGCGCAATATAGTAGAGCACATTAGGTCACAGGAATCCAACACGTAATAGCGTATAGTACGAAAGACATAGCTATCCTAACCGTAATTTACCTAACCTAACCAAACAAAACGTAACTTAACTCAAACTGACATGCCACGACAACCACTGCTCGCCTCCACATAGTCGTGAGGAGTATAGTGGAGCAATGTAGAGCGCGGGAATCCACCGAACAACAGTGGATAACGCGAAAGTCAGAGCTACCCTGACAAAAATAACCCAGCATAAACTAACCAAACGTTACATAACTCTACCCATCGTTCCGGGACGGCTGTTTCTGACCTCCCCAGGGCAAAGCCGAATACAGGAGAGCACAGAAAAGCCCACAAATCCAATCCATTGCTGTTTACATCACAAAAGTCGAAGATACGCTAACATAGCCTGACCAAACGTAACATAACCAAACGTAGCTTAACTCAACGTACCGTGCTGGGACGATAATCGCTGGCCTCCCCAGAGCAGAGCAGAACGTAGTAGAGCATAGAGGAACGCAGGAATCCATCAAATATCAGTGTATAGCACAAAGGTCAAAACTACTCTATCCTAACTTAACAAACCCTCACATCACCAAACGTAACATTGCTCAAACCGACAGGCCGAGACATATGCTGCTGGCCTCCACAGGGCGAAGCAGATTGTTGTAGAGAACAGACGAGCGCAGGAAACCGCCGTATAACGGTGTATAGCACGAAAGTCAAAGTTGTCCTAACCGAACATAGCGTAACCTTACCTAACCAAACGTAACAGGAAACATCCTAACGTACGGAGACCACAATTTCTGGCCTCCCTAGAGACAAGTAGAAGATACTAGAGCACAGTAGGGAGCAGAAACTCTTCGAATAGCAGCGCGTAGCAAGGAAGTCAGTGCTACACTGTCCTAATATAACAGAGCGTAACATAGCCAAACTCAAACTAACTCAACCTAACGTGCAGTGACCACTACTGCTGACCACTCCACAGCAGAGCAGCAAAGATTAGTGGAGAGGAGAGTTCAGAAATCCATAGAAACGTAGTGCATGGACGAATGTCATGGCTATCATAATCGAACTATACCTTACCCAAACTCGCAAATGTAACGAAATAGTGATC
>NW_016985263.1:0-613 GCF_001483705.2 Eufriesea mexicana | reverse complement strand
ACCCGACATAAGGTGCAGGGGAAGCTATTGCTGGCCTTCCCGTGGCCAAGCTGAAAATATTAGATCACTGACGGGCGCAGAAATCCACATTATAGCAGACTATAGCACTAAAATCAAAGTTACCCTTCCTCTCCAAACCGAGCCACACGAAACATTACCAAGCGCTCCCTATCTTAGCCTAACGTGCCGCGACAGCTATTGCTGGCCTTCACAGAGACAAGCAGAACAAACTAGAGGAGAGTATAACGCAGAAATCAATATAATCGCTGTGTGTATCAGAAAAATGAAAGCTAGCTATGCCTAACCCAAACAAACGGGACATAAACAAACATTGCATAGCTAAAGCTAATGCGCCGCGGCGGCAATTGCTGCCCTCCCCAGCGACAAGCAGGTCATACTAGAGCTCAGTAGATCGCAGAAACCCACCGAAGAGCAACCTACAGCACAAAAATTGAAGCAATCCTGACAAAACTTACTCTAACCCAACCTCACCGAAAGTAACCTGACTCAACCTATCGTGCCGAGGTCACTATTGCTGGCCCTCCCAGGAACAAGCTGAAAATATTTGAGCACCGCAGGTCGCAGAAATCCGCCTAATAGAAGACTATAGCAC
>NW_016985262.1:0-1909 GCF_001483705.2 Eufriesea mexicana | reverse complement strand
CCTCTGCCATCCCTGTCCCGCGTGCCGGCTGCACCCTTCCGCCCCCTGTAATGTGTGTCGGTGGGTCGATCGGTATCTGGGTCGCGGGTTTTGGCAGTGCGAGTCCAAACCCCCTCTTTCGCGATCATCCCTCCACTTGAGGACGCGCCACTCTGCTAGTACCCGTTGCGGATTTACGCAGAGTTTCATTTCGCTTCTTCGCTACCCTGCCGCGCGAGGCTGCCGATCGATTAATCTCGGTAAACAATCGAGCCCTGACCGGAATCGCCGAGTGCCAGGCTCGATTCCAGCCGGATTAACGGGTCTGCTCGCGATGCGTGGCCGAGCTGGCCCGACGCAACGATTCTCCCAGTTTCGGAAGGTGCCTCGAATTCCAGACGAGAAGTACGAAATTCTACCTGTTTTCACTGACAGTGAGTCGTGTTTTGAAATAGGTTTATTGCAAAATATGTCAATGCATATAATTGTTAGAGAGCAACTATAAAGGAGAAATGCCAGGTGTGTCACTTGTCTGAGGTTCCTGGTGTTGGAGTGAAAGCTAGTGACAGGAGAAAAAGGACTTTCTTCCTTGCAGTTTGCAGTTCTATTTAGACGATAGAGACCTTTCTTCTTTAGATATGTTGTTGTTTACTGTACATGCGAGTACCCCTGTGCCAATGTGTATGTACTGTCAATGAGTATATTTTTGTTATGAAGAAATATCAATAATAGTAGGCATTACTGAACTCGCGTGTATAGGGGAGGGAGAACTTGATGCTATGGATGCAATGATAACGTCAAGTGTACCCTATGACTCCTGGAATAGAACTAACCTAAACGAAAAGAAAGTACCGAAGACGGAAGAGAATAGGGAAAAAGGGAACGAAGAATTGGTAGTTCGCAAAAATTCAAAAGCTACTGATCTATGGAAAACTATCCAAACAAAGAGTACCTCATGAAATGTAGAAATGTTAGGAATAAGAGGTTAATTTGATAATAATGAAACATACTTTTAGTATTTATTAATTGATTATTTAAATAAGGGATGAAATAGGTAACACCAAAGAAATAACTCTCCTCCTTCATTCAAATCTCATACTGTGTTACCAACTTAAATCTATAAACTAGTGGATACCTAACCTAACAATCTCTCCTCTCCCATACCGCGTTGTCAACTTAAATCTATAAACTAATCGATACCTAACCTAAAAATCTCTCATCCTCCAATGCAAGTATATTTATGTCAAATTCGTTTGAACGAAATGCAAAGCATAATTAGTCCGAACACTCGTTCGTGAGTCCGAATGCAAAGCGAGAAGTCACGCGTGGCGGCCATGTTGTTCGCGTCGCGAGAGAGGTTAGGGCGCCCTCTACTCAGCGCAGAAGATAAAGTCCCCGAGTAAATCGCACGCTTCTCTCGATAATTTAAAAGGAATGCAGAATAACCGAAGATGACGATCCCAGAAATAGCCAATGATCATGTCCGTGTCGTAAACATTGGGGTAGGTTTCAGACAAACCGAGTTGCCACTCTACGAAGCATTTCCACGCTTCGTTGGCCATAAGAGTCATTCTCAGCACGATTACGCGTCGAGATTCGATATCCAGTGGAAGGAACTCGTGAATCTGTTCGGTCGCGTTGATTGATTCGTTCTTTCGTCGGAGACTAATCTCGTAGGACGCCGAGCACGACCGAAACGAGGGGCTGTTGATCCCGACATGGCCGCTTTACAAACACGCGTCACGCTTTGAAACATCTCCTTAACAAGATTAACGATTTCCACCCCGGATCAGCGTGACGTGGACTTAACGATCGATTAAACTTTTTAGCTGGCGCCTAGGATTAATTCGCCGTTCATCCTTGTGGGAACGGAAGCTTTATTCGATAATATTAGAACACGCCTTTACGACTTGCTAAATTATTATAATAC
>NW_016985261.1:0-1285 GCF_001483705.2 Eufriesea mexicana | reverse complement strand
TGTTAGGAAAGGGTAGCTTCGACTTTTGTGCTATACACTGCTGCTCTGTGGATTTCAGCGCCCGACTGTGCTCTAATATGCTATGGTTGGCCCTGGGCAGGCCAGCAATAGTGGTCTCGTTGCGTTTGCTTAAGTTAGCCTGCGCCCCGTTAGGTTACGTTTGGTTAGGTTAGGATAGGGTATCTTTGACTTTTGGTCTGTGCACTGTTATTCGGCGGAATACTGCGATTTACATTGCTGTACTCTACTGTGCTTGGCTCTCGGGATGCGAGCAATAGCGGTCATGGCGCGTTATGTTGAGCTATGTTACGTTCGGTTAGGTTCGGTCAGCCAAAGTTTGCTTAGGGTATCTTCGACTTTCATGCTATACACTGTTACTCGGTGGACTCCTGCCCCCTTACTCGGTGGACTCCTGCCCCCCATTTTGCTCTACTCTAATCCGCTAGATCCAGGGAAGGCCAGCAATAATAGTCGCGGCACGTTACGTTGTGTCTTTCTACGTTAGATTAGGTTACGTTAGTTTGAGATAGGTTTGGAAGTCTTTGAACTTTCTGCTGAACTCTGCGTTTATATAGGTTTCTGCGACCTACTCTCCTCTAATATGTTCTGCTTGACGACAGGTAGGCCGCGGTAGTGGACTCGTCTCGACCATGTTTAGTTAATTTTCGTTTGGCTATGTTAGGATATGTCAGGTGAGATTATGGTATCTTTGACTTCAGTGTTATACACTGCTATATGCAGGCTTTCTGCGATGTACTGTGCTCTATTATGCTCTCCTTGGCGCTGGGAGGCCAGCAGTAGTGGTCTCAGTACGTTTGGCTATGTTAGGCTGCATTTGGTTATGCTACGTTTGCTCGTGTTAGGATAGGATAGCTCCGACTTTTGTGATATGCACTCTTATTCGGTGGACTACAGCGCTCTAGTGTGCTCCGGTATACTCTGCTTGGCTCTGGGGAGGGCAGCAATGGTGGTCGTGGCACGACAGACTTTGTTAGCCTACTCTTGGTAATACTATGACTGGTTAGGTTATGATACGGTAGCTTCGAATTTTATGCTATGCACCGCAATTCGGTGGATCACTGCGCCCTAAAATGCTCTATGCTCTGCTTGCCTCTGGTTAGACCAGCAATAGTATTCTCGGCTCGACATGTTTAGTTAGGCTACGTTCGGCTAGGTTAGGTTAGGACAAGTTAAGTTAGGATATATTTGACTTTTGTGCTACACTCTGCTCTTCGGTGGATTTCTGCGCTCTACAATGGTATACTATGCTCTGCTCGGCTCTCGG
>NW_016985260.1:343-1001 GCF_001483705.2 Eufriesea mexicana | reverse complement strand
TATTGTCATTTTCGAACAATATCGTGGTGAGCTAACTTCCTTTCCTAAGTAAAGGGGAAAGATTCTTCTGGAGTGCTATAGCCATTGCAATGCAGTAGAATCTGGTTCGAAAGATCAATTTGATTGACATTTTCGACTAATGTGGTGATCTAACTTTCTTGCATAAATCAGGAGGAAAGATTCTATTGGCGTGGTATTCCGATTGCAATGCTATTGAACCTCGATGGAAAATTCAATTTTATTGACATTTTAGATTAATATCGCGGTGAGATAACTTTCTTGCATAAACAAGGAGGAAAGATTATATTGGCAAGCTGTAACCATTGCAATGCTATAGAATATACCTGGAAAATTCAATTTCATTGGCATTTTCGACTAATATCGTGGTGAGCCAACTTCCTTGTGTATGTAAGGTGGGAAGATTCTATTGGCGTGCTATTGTCATTGCAATGCTACAGAATCTGGATGGAAGGGTCAATTTTATTGTCCTTTTCTGCTAGTATCGTGGTGAGCTACCTTTCTTGCATGAACAAGGAGGAAGGATTATATTGGCAAGCTGTAACCATTGCAATACTATAGATTCTGGCCAGAAAATTCAATTTTATTCTCATTTTCGACTAATATCGTAGTGAGTTATCTTTCTTGCATAAATCAGCAG
>NW_016985260.1:0-211 GCF_001483705.2 Eufriesea mexicana | reverse complement strand
CTTCTGGAGTGTTATAGCCATTGCAATGCAGTAGAATCTGGTTGGAAAGATCAATTTTATTGATATTTTCGACTAATGTGGTGATTTAACTTTCTTGCATAAATCAGGAGGAAAGATTCAATTTGCGTGCTATTGCCATTGCAATGCCCTAGAATCTGGATGGAAAGTTCAATTTTATTGTCATTTTCGACTAATATCGTGGTGAGATAAC
>NW_016985259.1:0-593 GCF_001483705.2 Eufriesea mexicana | reverse complement strand
CTAACTCAACCTAACGAGCCGAGACCACTATTACAGGCCTCCCTAGAGTGGATTTGAGTACAGTAGGTCGATGTAGATCACAGAAGCCCTCCGAATAGCAGTGTATTACGCGAAAGTCGAAGCTACCCTATCCTAATCCAACCAACCGTAAACTAGCCATACGTAGCATAACACAGCCTATCCTGTCATGACCACTAATGCTTCCCCAGAGTCGAGCATATTATACTGGAGCACAGTAGAGCGCAGAAAGTCACCAAATTGCTATGTGCAGCACTAAAGTCTAAGATACCCTGTCTTAACCACACCTAACCTAACCTAGCTGAACGTAGAGTAGGTAAACCTAACTTGCCGCGACCACTATTGCTGGCTTCCCCAGAGGCAAGCAGGATACGATAGAACGCAGTACAGCACAGAGGCCCGCAGGATGTCAGTGCAGAGCACATATGTCAAAGCTTTCCTAGCCAAACCAAGCCAACCCCAACCTAATCAAACGTACCTAAACACAACATAGCGTGCAGCAGCAAGCATTACTGGCCTCCCCACCGCCAAGCAGGTCTTGCTGGAGGAGAGTAGAGCGGAGAGGTCCCTGGAAT
>NW_016985258.1:0-417 GCF_001483705.2 Eufriesea mexicana | reverse complement strand
GCTGGCCTCCACAGTACCAAGCGGAGCATAATAGAAGAGAGTAGAGCGCAGAAGTCCATAGAAACGCAGTGTATTGCAGAAAAGTCGCAGTAACCCTGAACTAACCAAAGCTGAATTAACAAAACCAAACGTAGCCAATACCAACCTAACGCTAAAAGACCACTATTACTGGCCTCCCTAGAGGCAAGCAGAGTATACTACAGCACAGTGGCGCGCAGAAGTCCACCGCACTGCAGTGTAGAGCACAAAAGTCAAAGACATACAAACTTAACCTATCCAAACGTAACATACCATAGACTAACGTGCCGCGACCACTAACGCTGGCCACCACACATCGATGCAGAATACATTTGCGGAGTGTAGAGCGGTGAAATGCTATGAATCGCATTGTAAAGCGGAAAAGTCAAAGCTACTCGA
>NW_016985257.1:0-586 GCF_001483705.2 Eufriesea mexicana | reverse complement strand
GTCCTGCTTGGCTCTGGGGCGGGCTGGCGTGGCAGCAAAGGCGGTTTCGGCCCGTTAGGGTAAATTAGGCTATGTTCGGATATGCTCTGTCGGTTTTGGTTGGGTTCCGGTATCTTTGACTTTTCTGATGTACACGGCGACTCAATGGATTTCTGCGTTCTACTCCACAATAATGCGTTGTGCTTGGCTGCGCGGTGGCCAGCAATAGTGTTCTCGGCACGTTTGTTTGAGTTAGGCAACGTTCCGTCTTCGTTCCGTCTGGTTATGTTAGTTTTGGTTAGGATTGGGTTGCTTTGACTTTCGCGATATATACCGTTTTTCGGCGGGCTTTTGCGCTCTAGATTGCTCTACGATACTATGTTCGACTCTCGGGATCCGAGAAATAGTGGTATGACACGTTAGGGTGTGTTAGGTTACGATTGGTTAGATTAGGTTTGTTTGGGGTTGCTTTGGAAATGTCTTACTTCAGTGCTATACGCTGCTATTCTGTGGACCCCTGCGCTCTACTCATCTCTAACTTGCGATGCTTGGCGTTGGGGAGGCAAGCAATATTGGGCTAGGCCCGTTAGCTTGGGACAGGTTGCGA
>NW_016985256.1:0-285 GCF_001483705.2 Eufriesea mexicana | reverse complement strand
TAACCAAAGTGCTAGGTCACCAAACGAATGACCCCAATTCTCAACGATCCCCCGCATCCCCAAGCTAAAATTCGACCGAGTACTGTGCGTTCGAGGAAAGAAGGCACAGCGTGTCTACATCCTCACGACTAATTAACGCCGCTAATTCCCTTCATCACGGAAAACGGTGAGCTATAATCTTCGTCACCATCTTCGGTCAATACTCACTACCAATGATGAGAGAACTGTCAATGAAGTAAACACGCTGTGCCTTCTTTCCTCGAACGCACTATACCTAATCCGTTT
>NW_016985255.1:0-538 GCF_001483705.2 Eufriesea mexicana | reverse complement strand
AGACTCTATAGGTTTGCAATCACTATAGTACTTCAGTAGAATCTTTCCTCCTTATACTCCCAAAAAAGCTAGGTCACCTCGTTATTAGTCGAAAATGACAATAAAATTGAATTTTTAACCCAGATTCTATAGTATTGAGATGGCCATAACGCGCCTATTGAATATTTCATCCTTATTTATGCAATACAGCTATATCACCACGATATGAGTCGAAAATGTCTTTGAAAATGTATTTTCCAGCCAGATTCTATAGCATTGCAATGGCTACAGCACGCCACTACCGTCTTTCCTCCTTATTTATGCAAGAAAGTTATTCCACCACGATATTAGTCGAAAACGTCAATAATATTGAATTTTCGTCAATAATATTGAGTTTTCCAGTCTGATTTTATAACATTTCAGTGGCTATATCACGCCAATAGTATCTATCGTCCATATTTAAGCAAGAAAGCTATGTCTCCACGGTATAAGTCGGAAATGTCAATAAAATTGGATTTTCCAGCTGTATTGGGTAGCATTGCAGTGGCTAGAGAACGCC
>NW_016985254.1:0-864 GCF_001483705.2 Eufriesea mexicana | reverse complement strand
CTAATATCTGGGTGAGCTAACTTTCTTGCATATATAAGGAGGAAAGACACTCTTGGCGTGCTATAGCCATAGAAGTGCTATAGAACCTGCCTGGAAAATCTAATTTTATTAACATTTTCTTCCAATTACGTGGTGAGCTAACTTTCTAGCATAAATAAGGAGGGAAGATTCTATTGGCGATATATAGCCATTGCAATGCTTCAGAATCTTGCTGGAACATTAAATATTGTTGACATTTTCGTACATTTTCAACTAATACCGTCGTGAGCTAACTTCGTGCATAGATAAGGAGGAATGATTCTATTGGCGTGAAATTGCCAACGCAATGATATAGAATCTGCATGGAAAATTCAATTTTATTGACATTTTCAAATAATATCGAGGTGAGATAACTTTCTTGCATAAATATGGAGGAAAGATTCTATTGGCGTGCTATAGCCATTCCAATGCTATAGAATCTGGCTGGAAGATCCTTTTTTATTTACATTTTCGACTAATGTCGCGGTGACCTAACTTTCTTGCATAACTAAGGGGCAAAAATTCCATTCGCGTGCTGTAGCTACTGCAGTGGTATGGAATATGGCTGGAAAATAAAATTTTAATAACATTTTCCTTTAATATCTTGGTGAGCTCGTTTTCTTGCATAAATAAGGAAGAAAGATCCTATTGGCGCCCTATAGGCATCGCAGCGCTATAGAATCTTACTGGAAAATAAAATTTTATTGACATTTTCGACTAATATCGTGGTGAGCTGACTTCGTTGCATAGATAAGGAGGAAAGATTCTATTGGCGTGCAAATACCATCGCAATGCTATAGAATCTGCATGGAAAATTCAATTTTATTGAAATTTTCAAATAATATC
>NW_016985253.1:0-275 GCF_001483705.2 Eufriesea mexicana | reverse complement strand
AACGTAACGTAGCGAAACGTAACATAATACACACTACGCCCTGCGGCCGCTATTTCTGGCATCACCGTAACATAGCACGGCATATTAGAGAACAGCATAGCGAAGAAAGCGGCCGAAAATCTGCGTACAGCACAAAAGTCATAGCAATAATATCCTGACCTAACGTATCGTATCATTACCAAACGGAACCCAACACAATCTAACGTGTCGCCACCACCATTGCCGGAATCCCCACAGCCAAGCAGTACATACTAGAGCAGAGTAAAGCGCAGATG
>NW_016985252.1:0-1270 GCF_001483705.2 Eufriesea mexicana | reverse complement strand
CAATAGGATCTAAACTCCTTATTTATGCAATAAAGATAGCTCACCACGGTATTAGTCGTAGCTATCAAAAAAATTGAACTTTCCAGCCAGATTCCAGGGCATTGAAATGACTACGACACGCCAACAGAATCTTTCCTCTTTATTTATGCAAGAAAGTCAGCTCTCCACGATATTAGTAATAAATGTCAATAAAATTGAAGTTTCCAGCCAGATTCCAGGGCATTGAAATGACTACGACACGCCAACAGAATCTTTCCTCTTTATTTATGCAAGAAAGGTAGCGCACCAGAGTATTATTCGAAAATATCGGTAAAATTGAATTTTCCGGCCAGATACTATAGCATTGCAATGGCTATAGCTTGCCAATATGAACTTTCCTCCTTGTTTATGCAAGAAAGTTATCTCACTTCGATATTAGTCAAAAATGTCAAGAAAACTGAATCTGCCAGGCACACTGTAAATCATTGCAACGGCTATAGCACGCCAAAAGTATCTTTCCTCCTTATTTGTGCAAGAAAGTTAGCTAAATACGATATCAGTCGAAAATGTCAATAAAATTGATCTTTCTAGACAGATTCTCTAGCAGTGGAATGGCTATAGCACTCCGAAAGTTACTTTCCTCCTTACTTATCAAGGAAGTTAGCTCACCACGATATTAGTCGAAAATGTCAATATAATAAAACTGAACTTTCCAGCCAGATTCTATAGCATTGCAAAGGCTATAGCACGCCAATAGAATATTTCCTCCTTACTTACGCAAAAAAGGTAGCTCACCACGATATTAGTCGGAAATGTCAGTAAAATTGAATTTTCCCTCCAGATTCCAGAGCATTGCAATGGCTATAGCACGCCAGTAGAATCTATCCTCCTAATTTATGCAAGAAAGTTAGCTCTCCACGATATTAGTCAAAAATATCCATAAAAATGAATTTTCCAGCCAGATTCTAATGCATTGCAATGGTTATAGCTCTCCAGAAGGAGCTTTCCACCTTACTTACGGTAGGAAGTTAGCTCACCACGATATTAGTAGAAAATGAGAGTAAAATTGAATTTTCCAGCAAGATTCTATAGCATTGCAATGCCTATAGCATGCCTGCAGAATCTTTCCTCCAGATTTATGGAAGAAAGTTAGCTGACCACCATATTAGTGGAAAATGTCAATAAAATTGATTTTTCGAACCAGATTCTTTGGCATTGCAATGGCAGCAGCAGGCTAATAGAATCTTTCCGCCTTATTTACGCAAGAAAGATAGCTGACCACGATATTAGT
>NW_016985251.1:0-274 GCF_001483705.2 Eufriesea mexicana | reverse complement strand
TACATCCATACACAAACCCATACACTCACCCATACATACATGCATAGACACATCCGCTCATATGTCCATACATACACGCATACATCCACCCACACATACATCCGTTCATTCGCCCTTCCATACACGCATCCATACATCCATCCATCCATCCACACATCCATAACTCCATCCATCCATACATCCTCACATATATACATCGATACATACATACATACATACGAAGATCCGACCATCCATACCTTTATCCATCCATACATCCATCTATCCACACAGC
>NW_016985250.1:637-2198 GCF_001483705.2 Eufriesea mexicana | reverse complement strand
TGTCTATAAAATTGAACTTACCAGGCAGATTCTACAGCAGTGTATGGCTATAGCAATCCCAAAAGATATTTCCTCCTTACTTATGCAAGGAAGTAAGCTCACCACGATATTAGTCGAAGATGTCAATAAAGCTGCATTTTCTTGCCAGATTCCAGTGCATTGCAATGGCTATAGCACACAAATAGCACCTTTCCTCCTTATTTATGAAAGAAAGATATCTCACCACGATATTAGTCGAAAGGGACAATAAAATTGAATTTTACAGCCAGATACTATCGAAATGCAATGGCTATAGCAGGCCAATAGAATCAACCCTCCTTATTTTAGCAAAAAAGGAAGCTCACTACGATATTAGTCGTAGCTGTCAATAAAATTGTATTTTCCAGCCAGATTCTACAGGATTGCAATGACTACAGCACACCAAACTGATTTTTCCTCCATTCGTAAGCAAGGAAGTCAGCTCTCCACGATATTGGTCGTAAATGTCAGTAACATTTTATTTTCCTGCCAGATTCTATAGCATTGAAATGCCTATAGCACACCAATAGAATCTTTCCGCCTTACCTATGCAAGAAAGTTAGCTCACCACGATATTAGTCGAAGATGTCAGAAAAGCTGTATTTTCCAGCCAGATTCCAGTGCATTGCTCTGCTATAGCACGCAAATAGAACCTTTCCCACTTATTTATGCAAGAAAGGTAGCTCACCACCATATTATTCGAAAATGTGAATAGAATTGAATTTTCCATCCAGATACTATAGAGATACAATGGCTATGGCGCGCCAATAACATCTACCCTCCTTATTTATGCAAGAAAGAGAGCTCACCACGATATTGGTCGAAAGTGTCAATAAAATTGAACTCTCCAGCCGGATTCTATAGCATTGCAATGGCTATAGTACACCAATAGAACCTTTCCTCCTTATTTATGCAAGAAAGGTAGCTCACTTCGATATTAGTCGAATATGTCAGTAAAATTGAATTTTCCAGCCAGATTCCAGACCATCGTAATGGCTATAGCACGTCAAAAGAACCTTTCCTCCTTATTTATGCGAGAACGTTAGCTCACCATGGTATTAGTCCAAAATGTCTATAAAATTGAACTTTCCAGGCAGATTCTACAGCAGTGTATGGCTATAGCAATCCCAAAGGATATTTCCTCCTTACTTATGCAAGGAAGTAAGCTCACCACGATATTAGTATAAAATGACAATAAAATTGAGTTTTCCAGCCAAGCTATAGAAATGCAACGGCTATAGCACGCCAAAAGGATCTTTCCTCCTTACCTATGCAAGGAAGTTAGCTCACCACGATATTAGTCGAAAAGGTCAATAAAAATGTATTTTTCTACCATTTTCTATAGCATTGCAATGGTTGTAGCAAGCAAATGGATTCTTTCCGCCTTATTTATGCAAGAAAGTTATTTTACAACAATATTTGTCGAAAGTGTCAATAAAATTGAGTTTTCAAGCCAGATGCTATAGAAATGCAATGACTATAGCACGCCAAAAGCATCTTTCCTCCTTATCTATGCAAGGAAGTTAGCTCACCACGATAAAAG
>NW_016985250.1:0-604 GCF_001483705.2 Eufriesea mexicana | reverse complement strand
CAGCCAGATTCTATAGCTCTGCTATGTCTATAACAAGCCAATAGAATCTTTCCTCCTTATTTAAGCAAGAAAGCTAGCTCACCAAGATATTAGTCAAGAATGATAATAAATTTGAATTTTCCAAACACATTCAATATGATTGCAATAACTATATCACGCCAGTAGAATCTTTCCTACTTATTAATGCAAGAAAGTTCGCTCACCACCATATTATTCGAAAATGTGAATAAAATTGAATTATACTGCCAGATGCTATAGAAATGCAATGGCTACAGCACGCCAATAGAATCAACCCTCTTTATTTTAGCAAAAAAGGAAGCTCACTACGATATTAGTCGTAGCTGTCAATGTGTATTTTCCTGCCAGATTCTACAGCATTGCAATGACTACAGCACTCCAAACGGATTGTTCCTCCTTTCTTAAGCAAGGAATTCAGCTCACCACGATATTAGTCGAAAATGTCAGTAACATTTTATTTTCCTGCCAGATTCTATAGCATTCAGATGCCTATAGCACACCAATAGAACCTTTCTGCCTTCCATATGCAAGAAAGTTAGCTCACCACGATATTAGTCGAAGATGTCAATAAAGCTGCATTTTCCAG
>NW_016985249.1:0-420 GCF_001483705.2 Eufriesea mexicana | reverse complement strand
CCCTCTACACGGATATATAGAACAAACCTAATCAAAAAGCCTAATTTCGCAAATAGAAGCCAAAAAAGGCTATTACGCAGCACGATATCACACCAACTGACACACTCGGCACTATTATTCGAAAACGCATGCTCGAAACCCCAAAAAATTAATCAATCCTGCTAAAGAAAAATTTCTTCTACACGAATGTATAGAACAAACCTAATCGAAAAGCCTAATTTCGCAAATAGAAGCCAAGAAAGTCTATTACACAGCACGATTTCACACCCACTGTCATATTCGGCACTATTATTCGAAAACGCATGCTAGAAACCCCCGAAAGAAAATCAATCCCGTTAAAGAAAAATTCCCTCTACCCGGATATACAGAACAAACCTAATCAAACAGCCTAATTTCGCAAATGGAAGCCAAGAAAGTCTA
>NW_016985248.1:0-223 GCF_001483705.2 Eufriesea mexicana | reverse complement strand
GACTGTAGGCGTTAGATGATCTATTCACCAAGCTATAACAGGCTATAGATTCTGAATGGATGTCTTCTCTGGCAAGTTGATGGTTATACTTACCACTGGACTGTAGGCGTTAGATGATCTATTCACCTAGCTACAACAGGCTATAGATTCTGAATGGATCTGTTCTCTGTTAAGTAGATGGCTGTACCTACCACTGGACTGTTGGCGTTAGATGATCTATTCA
>NW_016985247.1:0-627 GCF_001483705.2 Eufriesea mexicana | reverse complement strand
CTCTGGGAGGGGCAACAATAGCTGTCTCGGCACGGTGGGTTGATTTATGCTATATTTGTCTTTTACCTGTTTGTGTGTGATAGGCTTGGGTATATTAGACTTTTCTTATATATGCTGCGATTACATGGATTTTTGCCCTCTGCTGTCGAGTAGTGTGTCCGCTGGAATCTGGGAAGGACAGAAATAGTGATAGCGGCACTTTCGTTTGTGTTAGGTTACGTTTGCTTATATTATGTTACGGTTGGTTAGGTTAGGAGAGGATATCTATGACTTTAGTGCCATAGTCTGCTATTAGGTGGATTTCTGCGCCCTGCAGTGCTCTAATGTTTTCAGCTTGCGCTTGGCAAGGCCAGCAATAGTGGTCTTGCCTCGTTATGATGAATCATGTTACGATCGGTTAGGTTCGGTCAGGCTGTGATTGGTCAGCATAGGTTTGACTTTTGAGCTGTACGCTGCTATTCGGTGGATTTCTGCACACACGTGTACAATAACTTCTCCTGCTTGACTCTGGGGAGGGCTGCAAGAGCGGTCTCGGCACGATATTTTGTGTTAGGCTATGTTTGATTATGTTCTGTTTGTTTGGGTTGGGTTTTGGCAACTCTGAGTTTTCCGATATACACAGCGATT
>NW_016985246.1:0-513 GCF_001483705.2 Eufriesea mexicana | reverse complement strand
TCAATAAAATTGAACTTTCCAGCCAGATTCTGCACCATTACAATGACTATAGCAAGCCAATAGTATCTTTCATCCGCATCTATGCAAGAAAGTTAGCTCACCACGATATTAATCGAAAACGTCCATGAACTTGAATTTTCCAAACAGATTCTGTATCATAGCAATGGTTATAGTTTGCCAATAGAATCTTTCCTCCTTATTTATGCAAGAAAGTTAGCTCACACCGATATAAGTCGAAAATGTCAATAAAATTGAACTTTCCAGCCTGATTCCAGTGCACTGCGATGGTTATAGAACGCCAATAGTATCTTTCCTGCTTATTTATGCAAGGTAGATAGGTCTCCACGATATTAGTCGAAACTGTCAATAAAATTGAACTTTCCAGCCTGATTCCAGTGCACTGCGATGGTTATAGAACGCCAATAGTATCTTTCCTGCTTATTTATGCAAGGTAGATAGGTCTCCACAATATTAGTCGAAAATGTCAATAAAATTGAATCTGCCAGGCACATT
>NW_016985245.1:3522-5706 GCF_001483705.2 Eufriesea mexicana | reverse complement strand
TCTCGGCTCGTTAGGTTTAGCTATTCTAAGTTTGGTCAGATTTGGGTAGGTCTGGTCGTGTTACGGTATACTTGACTTTTGTGCTGCACATTGCCATTTGGTGGCCTTCTGAGCTCTACTGCGCTCTACTATACCCTGCTGGACTCTGCGAGGGCCACCAATAGTGGCCGTGCCGCGATAGGTTGTGTTAGGCAACTTTCGGTAATGGTACGTTTTGTTAGGATTGGATAGGGTAGCTCTGACTTTCGTGCTTTGCACTGCGATCCGGTGGATTTCTGTGCTCGACTGTGCTCCAACACGTTCTGCTTGGCTCTGGACAGGCCAGCAATAGTGACCTCGACGCGTTAGGCTGATGTACGTTACGTTTGGCGTGGATAGGTTTGGCTAGGCTTGGTTAGAGTAGCTTTGACTTTTACGATACACACTGCTATTCGGTCGACATCAGCGATCTGCATTGCTCTGCTGGACCCTGCTTGCCTCTGGGAGACCAGCAATATTGGGCGTGACACGTTCCCCTTTGTGAGGTTACGTTTGGTGTTGTTGGGGTCGGTTAAGTTTGGTTTGGATGGCTGAGACGTCTGTGCTATGCAATGCTCTTCGGCGGATATCTGCGACCTACTTTCCTCTTGTGCATTCTACTTGGCCTAGGGGACTCCAGCAAAAGTGGTCGCAGAACGTAACGTTGAGTTAGGCTACGCTTGTTTAGGTTTCGTTTGTTTGGCTTCGGATTGTGCATCTTCGACTTATCTGCTATACACCACGGTTCTATGGATTCCTGAGACCCACTGTCAACATGTATGTTCTGCTTGGCTCTGGGGAGGCCAGCAATCGTGGTCGCGGCACGTTACGTTGTGTTATGTTACGTTTGGTTATGTCACGATCGGCATCGTTAGGAGGTGATAGCTTTGACTTTTGTGCTGTACACTTCTATTCGGCGGATTGCATCGCTCTACAGTCCTCTGTTGTTTTCAGCTCGGCACTGGAATGCCCGGAAATAGTGGTCTCGGCACTTCACGTTGTGCTATGTTACGTAAGGTTAGGTCAGGTTATGCAAGGTTTGGTTAGGGTAGCCTTTACTTTTGTGTTGTGCGCTGCTCCTCGGTGGATTTCGGCGCTCTACTCTGCTCTAGTATGAGCTGCTTGTCGCAGGGAAGGGCAGAAGTAGCGGTCCCAGTACGTTATGCTTAGTTAAATAACGTTTGGTTTGTTACGTCTGGTTCGGTTAGGAAGGGATAGCTCCGTCTCTAGTGCTATACACTGCTATTCAGGGGATTTCTGAGCTGCAGTACGTTCTGCTTGACTCTGGAGAGGCCAGCAATTGTAGTCTCGGCACGTTATTTTGAGTTAAGTTACGTTTCTATAGGTTAGGAGAGGGTAGCATTAACTTTTGTGATATACACTGCAATTTAGTGAGTTAGCATCATCTACGGAGCTCTACTACACTATGCTTGGCGCATGGGTGGCAAGCAATAGTAGTCTCGGCACCGTAGGATGTGTTAAGCTACCCTAGGTTGTGTTAATTTCGGTCACTTTAGGATAGGATATTATCGATTATTGTGCTATGCACTGTGGTTCTATGCACTTCTGCTCTGTACTCTCCTCTAGTATGCCTTGATCTGCTCTGGAGAGGGCAGTAATAGTAGTACCGGCACGTTAGGGTGAGTCCTGTTACACTTGGCTACGCTATGCTTGTTCAGGTTAGGAAGGATAGCTTTGACATTTGTGCTATACACAGCTGTACGGTTGATTTCTTCGCTCTACTGTGCTCTCATATGTTCTGTTTGGCTCTGGGGAGGCCAGAAATTATGGTCTTGGCTCGTTAGGTTTAGTAATTCTACGTTAGATTAGGTTATGTTATGTATTGTTAGGGTCGAACTTCTTTGGCGTTTGTGCTATACATTGCCATTTGGTGGCTTCCTGCGCTCTGCTTGGCTCTACTATACTCCGCTCGACCCTGTGGTGGCCAGCAGTAGAGGTCGTGGCAGGACAGATTCTCTCATGCTACGTTTGGTAATGTTTCGTTTGGTTATGTTAGGATAGGATATCTCCGAATTTTGTGCTACACACTGCTATTCGGTGTTTTTCTGCTCCCTTCGTTGCTCTACTATACCCTGCTCGACCCTGGGGAGGCCTGCAATGGCGGGTGTGGCACAATAAATAGAGCTATGTATCTTTTGGTTAGGT
>NW_016985245.1:0-818 GCF_001483705.2 Eufriesea mexicana | reverse complement strand
TAGCCTAACTAATCCGAATATAGCCGAACGCAACATAACAAAACCTATCGTGCCGCGACTACTATTGCTGGACTGCCAGAGCCAAGGAGGTCAAATAAGTAGGCAGTAGAGCGACGAAATCCATCCGCTACAATCGCTGGGTATATCAGAAAGGTCATAACTACCCAAACCTAACGCAGACGAACTGAATATAGCCAAACATAGTCTTACTCAACCTAACCAGCCGAAACCGTTGTGGCTGCCCTCCCGAGAGCCAAGCAGCGCATACTATAGCACAGTAGAAGGCAGATATCCACCGAACAGAAGTGTACAGCGCAAAAGTGAAAGATATCCTACCCAAACTTATCCTAACCTAACGTAAGCGGACACAACCTGACAAAACGTAACGTGCCGAGACCTCTATTGCTGACCTTCCCAGAGCCAAGCTGATAACGTTAGAGCACTGTGCGGTGGAGGAATCCATCTAATAGCAGACTATAGCACAAAAGTCAAGCTATCCTCTCCTAACGTAGCCTACCTCAACATAAACAAACGTAACGTATCTCAAACCAGCCTGCCGCGAACACTATTGCTGGCCACACCAGAGCCAAGAAGAGCATACTAGAGCACAGTAGGTCGCAGATATCAACCGAATAGCACTGTGCAGCACACAAGACAAAGCTATCCTAACCAAACACAGCGCAACCCATCCGAACCGAACGCAACCTGACTTAATGTAACGTGCAGCGTTCACTATAGCTGGCTTTCCCAGATCAAAGCTGAAAATATTAGAGCACTGTAGGACGCAGGCGTCAATCTAATAGCAGACTATAGTACTA
>NW_016985244.1:9584-10265 GCF_001483705.2 Eufriesea mexicana | reverse complement strand
GCATCCCAACCCAACCAAACGTAGCCTAACTAAGCATAAGCTGCCGAGAACACTATTGCTGTCCTTCCCAGAGCCAAGCTGTACATATCAGATCACAGTGGAGCGAAGGAATCCACCGAGTAGCAGTGTATAGCACGAAGGTCATAGTTATCCACACCTAACCTAACCAAACGTAACGTAACTCAAAGTAATGAGCAGCGACCAACATTGCTGGCCTCCCGAGTGTCGAGTAGAGCATATTAGATCACAGTGGTGCGCAGAAATCCACCGTGTAGGAGTTTACAGCGCAGAAGTCAAAGTTAACCTAGCCTAACCTAACCAAGCATAACACAACCAAACGTCACATGTCTGAACCTAACGTGCCCAGACAATTGTTCAGACCACGCCATGGTCAATCAGAACATACCGGAGCACAGTAGAGCGCTGAAATCCGCCGCCTTGCAGTCTAAATCACAGAAGTCGGAGATACACTAACCTAACCTGACCTAACCTAGCCAAACTAAACGTAGCCTAATTCAACATAACGTGCCGATACCACTATTGCTGTCCCGTCCAGAGCCATGGTGGCCATGTTAGAGCACCGTAGACTGCAGAAATCCGCCGAAAGGCATCGTATAGCGCAAAAGTCGCTGCTATCTTCTCCGAGCTTATCAAATTGTAACATACCCAAACGCAACTTAA
>NW_016985244.1:0-370 GCF_001483705.2 Eufriesea mexicana | reverse complement strand
GAGCCGCGACCGCCATTGCTGGCCTCCATACAGACGTGCGCAACATATTAGAGGAGTGCAGAGTGCAGAAATCCATGAAACCTCAAAGGACTACTGAAATGTCGAAGATACCTATACCTAACCCATACATACGTAACCTAAAAGCACGTAGCATTATTTAACACAACGTGATGCAACCACTATTGCTGACCTACACAGAGCCAAGCACAATATAGTAGAGCACAATAGTGCACCGAAATCCACCGAACGGCAGTGTATAGCACAAAGGTCGAAGCTATCCTCTCCTAACTTAGCCAAACATAACATGAGCAAACGCAGCCTAACTAAGACTGACGTGCCGAGACCAATACTGCTGACATACCCAGAGCCA
>NW_016985243.1:8586-8821 GCF_001483705.2 Eufriesea mexicana | reverse complement strand
TGGGCATCCCAGCCTAACCCAGCATAACCTAAAACACACAAACACGGACAGCTCAGTCTAACGAGCCGCCACCAGTATTGCTGGCCTCTCCAGATTCGAGCAGAATATGTTAAAGGGCAGTAGGGCGCAGAAAGCCACAAAGTCGCAATGTACAGCGCAAAAGAGATGATTTCCTAATCTGACCCAACCTAACCTAACGTACCCGAACGTAATCTAACTCGACCTAACGTGAAGG
>NW_016985243.1:0-1980 GCF_001483705.2 Eufriesea mexicana | reverse complement strand
AGCACAAAAGTCAAAGCCATCCTCTCCTGATATATCCAATCTTAACGAAGCCAAACGTAACATAACGCAACCTAACGCACGCCGACCACTATTGCTGGACTCCACAGCGTCGAGCGGAACTCACTAGAGGACAGTTGGACGCAGAAGTCCATAGAAACACAGCGTATAGCACAAACGTCATATCCATCCAGACGTAACCCAAGATAACGTAACGTAATCAAACGTAGCCTACCACAACACGTCGTGCCGCGGGCACTATTTCTGGCCTCACCAGGGCAAAGCAGAATGTAACCGAGTGCAGTCAAGCGCAGAAGTCCACCGAACAACAGTGTATATCACGAAAGTCAAAGCTACCGTTACCGAATATAACCCAACCTAAACTAACCGAAGGTAACCTAGCACAACCGAACGTGCCGAGACGAATATTGCTGGCATTCCGAAGGCTAAGCATAATTAAGTAGAGCACAGTATAGCGCAGGATTAATCCGAATAGCAGTGTATAGCTCGAAACTCTAAGTTACCTGGCCGAGCTTAACCTAATCTAACAAAACCAAACGTAAACTAACATATCCTAACGAGCCGGTACTCCTATTGCTGGCCTCCACAGACCCAAGCAAATTGTATTAGAACGCAGTAGAGCGCAGATATATGCGGAGAGCGGTGTATTGCTCAAAAGTATAAACTATCCTATCCTAACCTCCCAAACGTAACATAACGGAACGTAGCATAGCTCACCTAACGTGCCGTGACCACTCTTGCAAGCCTCCCCAGCTCCAAGCCGAAAATACTTGAGCACAGCAAGGCGCAGAAATCCACCGCATTGCGGTGTATAGCACAAGAGCCCAAGCCATTCCAACCATCCCTGTCCTAGCTTAACCTAATCAAACGTAACCCAGCTCAACCTATCGTGCCACATACATTATTGCTGACATCCCCATGGACAAGCGGTAAATATTAGACCACTGTAGAGCGCAGAAGGCACGCGAAAATCAATCTATAGCACAAAGGATAGAGATACAATTACCTAACGTAACAACACGAGACATAACCGAACGTAATATAACTCAACCCAACGTGCCGAGACCACGATTGCTAGCCGCCCCACGGCCAAGCAGAATGTACGAGAGCACGGTACAGAGCAGTAATCAACCGCATTGCAGTGTATGGCACAAGGGTGGAGGATATCCTAACCCAACGTGTCCTAACATAACCCAACTGATCGTAGCCTAACTCAACATATGATGCCGAGGCTAGTATTGCTGTCCTCCACAGTACCAAGCAGAGCACACTAGAGCAACGAAGAGTGCAGGAATTCACCGAACGGCGTTATTTAGCACAAAAGTCAAAGCTTTCCTATCCCAGCCTAACCAATCGTAACGTAACCTAACGTAACCTATTTTAACCTAACGTACCGAGACAACCACTGCTGCCCTCCCCAGAGACAATCAGGACATACTAGAGCACAGCAGAGCGCAGTAATCCACCAAATAGCACTGTATAACACAAAAGTCAAAGCTATCCCAACCTAACACAGACTAATGTAATATAACCAAGCGTAACATATCTCAACCTATCGAGCCTAGACCACTATTGCTAGCCACCCCAGAGCCAATCAGAATATACTAGGACACAGTAGAGCGTACTAACCAGCAGTACTGCAGTGTATGACACAGAGGTCAAAGATATCCTAACCAAACACGATTTTAACCAAAACTTAGCTTAACCAAACGTAGAATAACTAAATCTAACGAGCCGAGACCTCTATTGCAGGCCCCCAAATGCCAAACTGAGCATACTAGAGCGCAGTAGAGCGCAAAAATCCACCGCATAGCAATTCATAGACAAGAGTCAAAGCTATCGCGTCCTAACCTAACCATGCCATATTTAACAGGACGTAACATAACTGAAACTAACTTTCCGCGAACACTAATTTGTGGCGACCCCGGGGTCAAGCAGGGCGTGCTAACGCACAATAGGTCG
>NW_016985242.1:0-593 GCF_001483705.2 Eufriesea mexicana | reverse complement strand
ATCCTTCCTCTTTGCGCTGTACATTGATATTCGGCGGATTCCTACGCTCTACATTGCTCTACTATACTCTGCTCTACTATAGGGATGCCAGTAATAGTGGTTCCGGCACGGTTGGTTTAGCTAAGTTACGTTTGGTTGTGTTACGTTTGGTTGTGTTATGTTTGTTAGGTGTGGATAGTTTCTTCTTTCTTGGCATAGGCTGTTGTTCGGTTGATTTCTGCGCTCTACTGCGCTCTACCATACTCTGCGTGGGAGGCCAGCAGTAGTGTTCGCTGCACATTAGGATGAGTTGGCTTACGTTCGGTTATGTCACGATTGGTTAGGTTAGGAGGGGATAGCTTTAACTTTTATGCTATACACTGCTATTCGGTGGTATTCTGCGCTCCACTGCGATCTGATATGTTTACATCGGCATTGGGAAATACCGCAATAATGATCTCGGCATCCTACGCCTCGTTAGGCTGCGCTCGAATGGCTTAGGTTAGGACAAGTTGCGGTAGGTTATCCCTACTTCTGTGCTTTGCAATACCACGTGGCGGATTTCTGTGATCTACTGTGCTCTAGTATATTCTGCCTGGCTCTGGGGAGGTCAG
>NW_016985241.1:0-795 GCF_001483705.2 Eufriesea mexicana | reverse complement strand
TAGCTATGGCTGGTTATGTGTAGCTCCGACTTTTCTGATATACACTGCGATTCTATGTATTCCTGCACTAGTACCTAATCCAATATGCTCTGCTTGAACCTGTGGTGGCTAGTAGTAATGGTCGCGGCGGGTTATGTTGAGTTAGATTTCGTTCAGCTAGGCTAGTATATGTTGGGTTAGGTTAGGATATCTTTACCTTTTGTGCTGTTCACTGCAATGCGGTTGATTTCTACGTTCTACTGTTCTCTATTATATTCTACTTGGCTCTGCGGAGGCCAGAAATAGTGGTCCCTGCACATGAGTTATGTTACGCTTGGCTAGGGTATGTTTGTTTGTGTTACGTTTCGTTAACTTAGACTTTCTTGGCATAGGCTGTTTTTCGGTGGATTTCTGTGCTTTACTGTGCTCGACTACACTCCGCTCGACTATGTGGAGGACAGAAATAGTGGTCGCTGCATGTTTGGTTGGGTTGGGCTATGTTCGGTCATGTTATATTATGTTGGATACAGCAAGCGTAGCTTTGGCTTTTGTGCTCTACAATGCTAACAGGTGGACTACTGCGCTCTGCTGTGTTCTAATAAGCTCTGCTCGACTCAGTGGAGGCCAGCAATAGTCGTTTCGGCACGTTCGGTTGAGTCAGGTAACGTTTGGTTGGGTTACGTTAGCTTGGGTTAGCTTTGGAAAGCGTTGACTTTCGCGTATCCACTGCCATTCGGTGGATTTCTGCGCACTAATGTGCTCTGCTCGACTCTGGGAAGGCCAGCAATAGTAGTCGCGGCTCCTTAGGTTGTGATA
>NW_016985240.1:0-881 GCF_001483705.2 Eufriesea mexicana | reverse complement strand
CTTTTGTGCCAAACACTGCATTGCGGTGGTTTACTGCGCTATACTGTGCTCTAGTCTACTCTGTTCGTCTCTGGGGTGGCCAGAATTATAGGTCTCGGCACGCCAGGTTGAGTTTTGCAGCGTTTGGTTATTTTATATTTGTATGGGCTAGGATTGGATGGCTTTGACTTTTCCGCTATACACTGCGATTCTATGGATTTCTGCGCTCTGCTCACCTCTAATATGTTCTGTTTGCCTCTGAGGAGGGCAGCAATAGAGTGCTCGGCACGTCAGGAAGAGTTTGGTTACGTTTGGTTATGTTACACTTGGTTAGGTAAGGTTTGGTTAGGTTTGGACAAGTAAGCTTTGACTTCTGTGCCATACACGGCTATTCCGTGGATTTCAGCTCCCTACTGTCCAGTAATATGCCCTGCTGGGCGCTAGGGAGGCCAACAATATTGGTCTAGGCACGTTAGGCTGATGTACGCGGCGTTTGTCGTTTGGGTATGTTGCATTAGGACAGGTTAGTATAGGACAGATTTGACTATCGTGCTGTTCCTTGCTGTTCGGTGGATATCTGCGGCCTACTGTGCTCTGGTATGCTCTGCATGGCGCTGTGCAGGCCAGCAATGGTGGTCTCGGCACGTTTGGTTGTGTTATGTTTCGCTTGGCCAGGTTAAGTTATGTCAGGTTAGGTCACGATATCTTCGACTTTTGTGCTTTGCACCTTAGTGCCACGGATTTCTGTGTTCTCCTGTCGTGTAGAATATTCTGCTTTGGCCTGGGGAGGGCAGAAGTTGTTGTCTAGGCACGTTAGGTTGTGTTAAGCTACGTTCGGCTTTGTCATGCTTGGGTATGTTAGGATAGTGTAGCTTCGACTATTGCACCATGCACAGTGATAC
>NW_016985239.1:0-611 GCF_001483705.2 Eufriesea mexicana | reverse complement strand
TTGTGCTGTACACTGCTATTTGGAGGACATCTTCGTTCCAGTATGCTCTAGTATGTTCTGCTTCGCTCTATCGTGGCCAGAAACAGTGTTCTCGGCACGTTAATTTGCGCTATGCTATGTTCGGTTATGTTACGTTTGGTGATCTTAGGATATGATAGTTCAGACTTTTGTGCGACTCATTGCTATCCGCGCGTTTCTCCGTTCAACTCTGTCCTAATATTTTCCGCACTGCTCTGGGGAGGCCAGCGATAGTGATCTCGGCACGTTAGGTTTAAATGGGTTACGTTTGGTCGTGTTAGGTTAGGTCAGGTTAGGATAGTACACCTACGACTTTTGTGCTATTCGCAGCAATGCGGTTGGCTTCTGCGCACTAGTGTGCTCTAGTACATTCTGCTTGTCTTTATGGAGGCCAGAAATAGTGGTTCTCGCCATGTTAGGCTGTGTTAGGTTGCGTTTGGTTTTGTTACGTTTAGCTAGGTTATGATAGGCTGCTTTGTCTTCTACGCTGTACACCGCTATTCGGTGAGTTGCGGGGCTCTAATCTGCTGAGATATGCTCTGCTTGGCCCTGGGGTGGCCAGTAATAGTGGTCGTGGCACGGCAGGCTGAGTT
>NW_016985238.1:0-295 GCF_001483705.2 Eufriesea mexicana | reverse complement strand
GTATTTCTACGCTCAACATTACTCTACTATACCCTGCTCGACTCTGCGGAGGTCAGAAAGTGTATCCGCTGCACGTTATGTATGGTTAGGTTGCGTTCGGTTAGGTTAGGTTTCTTTGTATTTGGATAGGATGTCTCTGACTCTTATGCTGTACACTGAAATGCGGTGTATTTCTGCGCTCTGCGTTGCCCAACCACAGCCTGACCGGCTCTTGGGTGTCCAGAAATATTTTTCTCGGCACGCTATGATGAGGCACGCTACATTTCGTCATGTTATGTTAGCTGTGGTTAGGTTT
>NW_016985237.1:0-599 GCF_001483705.2 Eufriesea mexicana | reverse complement strand
TAGCGTCTTCAACCAATGGCAAGGACAGCCATCTATTTGCCAGAGAATTGGCTTTTCAAAATCTATAACCTGTTATAGCTTGGTGAGAAGATCGCCTAACGCCTTCAATCCAATGTCTAGTTCAGCCACCTACATGTCAGAGAATAGGTCTATTCAAAATATATAATCTGCTAAAGCTTGGTAAATAAATTGCCTACCGCCTTTAATCCAATGGCAAGTACAGCCATCTACTTGCCCGAGAATAGGTCTATTCTAAATCTATAGCCTGTTATAGCATGGTGTCCTAACGCCTTCAATCCAATGGCAAGTACAGCCACCTAGTCTCCAGAGAATAGGTCTAGTCAGAACCTATAACCTGTAATATCTTAGTGAATAGATCGTCTAACGCCTTCATTCCAATGGCAAGTACAGACATCTACTTGCCAGTAAATCGGTCTATTCAAAATCTATAACCTCCTATAGCTTGGTGAATAGACCGCCGAACGCCTTCAATCCAATGGCAAGTACACCCGTCTACTTGCAAGGGAATAAGTCTTTTCAAAATCTATAATCTGTTATAGCTTGGTTAATAGGTCGCCTAGCGTATTCAACCAATGGCA
>NW_016985236.1:0-529 GCF_001483705.2 Eufriesea mexicana | reverse complement strand
CCATGGTTTTCAGCGCCCTATATTACTCTGCTTTTCTCTGCTCGATTCTCGGGAGGCCAGAATATGTGGTAGTGGCGCATTAGGTTTTGTTATGTTACGTATGGATAGTTTCGGCTGCAATAGGTATGGTTAGATTAGCTCTGACCTTCGCGCTATACTCTGTTATTCGGTGGACTTCTGTGCCCTACAGCTCTCTTCTGCAACCTGCTTAGCACTGGGGAGGCCAAGAATAGTGGTTGCGGCACGTAACGTTGAGCTTGGCTACGCTTGGATAGTTTATGTCAATTTGGGTTCGGTTTGGATATCTTTGACTCTTCTGCTGTACACGCGATTCTAAGGATTTCTGCGATCTAATCTAGTCTAACATGTTCTCCTCGGCTCTGGGGAGTCCAGCATTGTTGGTCGCTGCACGTTAGGTTGAGCTATGTTGCGCTTGGTTATGTTACGTTCGGGTAGGTTAGGATAGGTTTGCATTGACTTCTGTGCTATAAACTGCAACGCAGCGGATTTCTGCGCCCTACTGTTCTCT
>NW_016985235.1:0-546 GCF_001483705.2 Eufriesea mexicana | reverse complement strand
CCAGCCGTAACGGTACTATACATTTGTTAATGGTGGACGAAGTTGTAACAATATTTATTTAAACGTTTAATAAGCGAATACAATATATAATTGAATTAGTTAAAGTAGACTCGATCCTCTCTGCGACGTGTACTATACAGGACACTCTTACACACGACATCTCCATCCGTTGACTGTCCAGCGAGCATAAATGCAATTTCACGACTCTTAGTCATACTCATCACACACATATAACCGTCCACACAAATTTCCTTCTCACTTATATCAATTACACTGTGGCGTACCCACCACAATAGTAACCTGAATTCATTACACGTTACAATCCCACGCATACCTGCTTCACTCATACCTACACTTCTATACCCAGAAGCATATGTAATCACTACCACAACATTTATTATTCTAGACTTGCTTTGGAAATTACATCGCAGGTGAACCGATTAATCCAACGGCAATAGTAGTATCATGAAGGATGTAGTATACACCGTTTCGTCACTTGTCAGCATAAAGAGCGAAAATGTGTCTGTCCTTTGGCATTCTAGATTT
>NW_016985234.1:0-289 GCF_001483705.2 Eufriesea mexicana | reverse complement strand
TACTGTCCTCTCCAGAACAGAGTAGAGTATATCAGAGCAATGTAGAGTGACGAAATCCGCCGAAAAGCAGCGTATACCACGGAAGTTAGTGCTAGCCAAACCTGGCTCGAAATAACGTATCCGAAACAAACATGCCGACACCACCATTGATGGCATCCCCAGAGCAAATAGAACACATCAGAGCAGAGTATTACGCCGAAATCCATCAAAGAGCAGCGTATGGAGTAAAAGTCAAAGAAACCACAACCATACATCCCGTAACCTAGCCTTATGTAGACTAACTGCTCGT
>NW_016985233.1:0-307 GCF_001483705.2 Eufriesea mexicana | reverse complement strand
GAACAGCTGTGTATAGCACAAAAGTCCATGCTACCCTATCCTCACTTAGCCAAACGTAATATAACCAGACGTAACCTAACCCAACATTACGTGCCTAGACCTCCATTGCTTAAGTACACATAGGCAACCAGAATACACTACAGCACAGAAGAGTGGAGAAATCCGCCGCATTGCAGTGTAAATCACAAAAGACAAAGATATCCAAGCCTAAACAGTCCTAACCTAGCCTAACCGAACGTAGCCCAACTCAACGCAGCGTGTCGATACCACCATCGCTGACCCACCCATAACCAAGTTGAACATGTTA
>NW_016985232.1:0-611 GCF_001483705.2 Eufriesea mexicana | reverse complement strand
AGGTAGAGCGCAAAAATCCGCCGCATCGCTGTGTACAGCACAAAAGCCAAAGAAACCAAAACCTAACTTGTACCAACCAAACCTATACAAATACAGCCTATCGCAACGTAACTTACCGCGATCACTATTGTTGGACTCCCCAGGGCCAAGCTGAATTTGAATATGGTAGAGCGCAGTAGAGATCAGAAACCGACCGAACAACGTTGTATAGCATGAAAGTCAAAGCCATCCATACCAAACACAAACAAACGTAGCATAACCGCGCGTAGCCTAGTTCATACTGACGTTTTGAGTGCTGTATTTCTGGTCTCCTCAGAGCGGAGAAGAGTATTGCAGGACAATGTAGTGCATAGAAATCTACCTAATAGCAGAGCACAGCACAAGCTTGAATGTTATTCTATCCTAACCTAACAAAACTCTGCATACTAAATGTAACATAACTCAAACTTACGTGCCTGGACTACTATTGTTGGCCACCCCATGAAGAAGAACATAGAATAGCAGCGTACAGTAGATAAGTCAAAGCTCTTCTATCCAAACCCAAGCTAACCTAACCAAGCCGAACGTAATCTGTCTCAACCTAACGCGCCGAGACTACCATTGCTGCCCTC
>NW_016985231.1:0-583 GCF_001483705.2 Eufriesea mexicana | reverse complement strand
CATTAGTGGAGAGTAGAACGCAGATAACCGTCGAACAGCAGTGTGTATCAGAAAAGTCGTAGCTACCCAAACCCAACTCGAAATAGCATAACATAACCAAACGTAGCGTATCTAAACCCAACGTGCCGAGAACGCTATTTCTGCCCACCCACGATCCAAGCAGGTCATACAAAAGGACAGTAGAGCGCAGTAATCGACCGGACTGCAGTGTACAGGACTAAGTTAAATATACCTTAAACAAACATCCTAACCCCACGTAACCGAACCCAACCTGAATCAACATAACGTGCCGAGAACACAATTCCTGGCCTCCGCAGAGCCAAGCTGAAAACATTAGAGCGCTGTAGAGCGCAGGACTCCAACTAACAGCAGACTATTGCACTAAAGTCAAAGCCATCCTCTTTTAACTTAACCAGTCGTAACATGGCAGAACGTAACTTGACTCAACCTAACGCGCCGCGGCCTCTATTGCCGGCCGCGCCGCAGCCAAACAGAATGCATTAGTGCAGAGTAGGACGCAGAAATCCATAGAATCGCTGTGTATATCAGAAGAGTCAAAGCTACCTAAGCCTAACCCAAACAA
>NW_016985230.1:0-922 GCF_001483705.2 Eufriesea mexicana | reverse complement strand
CTAACGCAACCTAACGTGCCTAGTCCACTGTTGCTGACCTCCCCAGAGCAAAGCAGTACCTATTAGAGGAGAGTAGAGCACAGAAGTCCATACAATCAGAGTGAATCGCAGATAAGTCAACGCCATACATCCTTAACCCAAGCAAATGTAACCGAATCTAACGAAGCCTAACTCAACATAGCAAGCCGCGGCCACTATTGCTGGACACCCCAAGGCCAAGCAGAATATGGTAGAGTACAGTAGAGCGCAAACATGCAACGACTAACAGTGTATACCACGAGAGTCAAGGCTATCCCGACATAAACCAAGTAAACATAACAGTTCCAAACGTAGCCTAACCGAACCTAACGTGCCGACACCACTATTACTGACCTCCACAGAGTCTAACAGGTTATGGTAGAATAACGAAGAGCGCAGAAATCCACCATGCAGCAGTGTATAGCGGAAAAGCCTGAGTTACCCTATCCTAATCTAACCAAACGTAACATAACCAAACGCAACATAGGTCAACCTAAGTTGCCTACACCAATATTACTGACCTCCCCAGAGCCAAGCAGAAAATACTATAGCGCAGCGAAGCCCATAATTCAACCGCATAGGAGTGTAAAGCAGGGAAGGACAAGATACCCTATCCTAACATGCCCTATTCTAACCTAACCGAAAGTAACCCATCCAAACCTAACATGTCTAGCCATGTATTGCTGGACTCTTCGTTGCCAAGCAGGGCACATTTGGGGAGAGCCGAGCGCAGATGTCCTTTGATTGGCAATGCATATCACGAAAGTCAATGATACCCTAACCGAAACCAAACAAACCTATCCCAACCAAACGTAACCGAACACAACCTAACGCGCAGCGTCCAATATTTCTGGAATTCCCAGAGCTAAGCAGGGAATAATAGATCACAGTACAGCGCAGAAAT
>NW_016985229.1:0-506 GCF_001483705.2 Eufriesea mexicana | reverse complement strand
ATTGTGGTCTCGGCACATCAAGTTGCGGTAGGATTCGTTTCGTTATATTATGCTGGCTTAGGTTAGGTTTGGATAGCTTCGACTTTTCTGTAATAAGCGACGAATCTGTTTATTTCTGCGCTCTTCTCTCCTCTAATATGCTCTGCATGACTCGGTGGAAGTCAGCTATACTTGTCGCCGCATGTTCGGTTTAGTTATGATACGTTTGACTATATTAAGTTTGGATAGATTAGGACAGGATAGCTTTGACCTTTGAGCTATACACTGATATTCTGTGGATTCCTGCTCCCCACATTTCTCCACTATTCCCTGCTCTTCTCCGGGGGAGGCCAGCAATAGCGGTCCCGTAGTGTTTGGTTAGTATAGACTACGTTCTGGTTTGTAATGTTTGGCTTGGTTAGGGCAGGCTACTTTGACTTCAGTGCTGTACAATGGTATTCCGCGGATTTCTGTGCTCTAATGTGCTATAATATGCTCTGCTTGGCTCTGGGGCGGCCCGTAGTTGT
>NW_016985228.1:0-279 GCF_001483705.2 Eufriesea mexicana | reverse complement strand
AACATAAACTAACAAAACGTAACTTAACTCAACCTGATGTGCCGCGACCACTATTGCTCGCATGCCCAGAGTCGAGCAGAGTATAGCAGAGGAATGTAGAAGGCAGGAATCCACCGAATAGCATGGTATAGCACAAAAGACGTATAAATCCTTGCCGAACCATCCTAACCTAACCAAACGAAACGTAACGCGAGTCAACCTATCCTGCCGAGGAAGCACTATTGCTGGCCCCCTCAGAGCCAAGCAGAAAATATTAGAAAAGGGTAGAGCGCAGAAATA
>NW_016985227.1:808-2726 GCF_001483705.2 Eufriesea mexicana | reverse complement strand
GGAAGTAAGCAACAATTGTCCAGGCACGTTAGGTTGAGTTAGGTTACACTTTGCTATGTTACGTTTGCTTGGGTTAGTTACGGATAGCTTTGAGATTCTAGGCTTAGATTCCCTTTCGGTGGTTTTCTGCGCTCTACTGTGCTGCAGTATTTTCTGACTGGCTCTGTGGAAGTCAGCAGTTGTGGTCTAGGCACGTTAGGTCGGGTTAGGCTTCGTTTGGTTAGGTTACGTTAATTTGAGTAAGCTCTTGATAGCTTTGACTTCCGTGGTGTGCACTGTTGTTCGGTGGACTTCTGTGGTCTACAATGATCTGCTGATCTCTGGGAAGGCCAGCAATAGCAGTCGCGGCTCCTTAGCTTGTGTTAGGTTTCGCTTGGATATGTTTGGTTTTGATAGGTCTGTAGATGGTAGCTTCGAATTTTCTGCTATACACGGAGGTTCTATGGATTTCTGCGCCCTACTCTCCTCTAATATGGTCGGCTAGGCTCCGGGGAGGCCGGCAATAGTGCTCTCGGCACGTTAGTTTGAGATATGTTACGTTCGGTTAGGTCACGTTTGGTTAAGTTAGGATAGGATAACTTTGACTTTCGTGCCATACACTGCGATTCGGTGGCTTTCGGGGGTCTACTGTGTTCTAGTATGTTCCGCTCGGCTCTGGCGATGCCAGTAACGGTAGCCAAGTCACGTTAGGCTCGACTGGCTTACGTTTGGTTATGATACGTCTTGCTTGCTTAGGATAGGATTACTTTGACTTTTGTGCTATACACGGCTTTTCGATGGATTTCTACGCTATACATTGTTCTATTATACTCTGCGCGACTATGTGGAGGCCCGTAATGGCGGTGCGTGCATGCTTGCTTGATTTTGGCTACGCCTGTTTATGTTACGTTTGGTCAGGGTAGGAGAGGATAGCATTGACTTCTGTGCTATATACAGCTATTCTGATGATTTCTACGCGCCACTGTTGTCAAATACATTCAGTTTGGCTCTGGGAAAGAAGCAATTGTGAACTCGGCACCTTATGCTGAGTCAGGCTACGTTTGTCTGGGTTAGACTACGTCAGGCTCGGTTAGGTTATCTTTGACTTCTGTGCTTTACAATGCAACGCCGCGGACTTCTGCGATCTACTGCGCCCTAGTATATTCAACTTAGTACTGGGGAGGACAGCAAGTGTGGTGTAGGTATGTTAGATGGAGTTAGGTTACGTTTGGCTGTGCTATGCTTGGCTAGGTTATGCAGGGACTGCTTTTACGTTTGTGCTATGCACTGCGATTCTATAGATGTCTGCGCTCCACACTCATCTACTATGCTCTGCTTGGCTATTCAGCAGCCAGAAATACTGGTCGTGGCACTTTGGGTTTAGTTAGGTTACGTTTGGTTAGGTTACGCTATTCTGGGTTATGTTAGGGTAGCTTTGACTATTGTGCTACACACTGACATTCGGTACATGTCTGCGCTCTATTGTGATGAAGTATGCTCTGCTTTGCTCTGGGGAGGCCAGAAATAGTGGCCGCGGCGCGTTAGGTTCGGTTCGGTTACGTTTGGTTTGGTTAGGTTCGTCTCCGTTAGGTTAGGATATCTTCCACTTCTACGTTGTACACCGGAATATGGTCGTCTTCTGCGCCCTACTGCGCTCTAATATATTCGGGTTACACTTTGTTATGTTACGTTTGCTGGGGTTAGTTACGGATAGCTTCGGGTTTCTTGGCATATACAGGCTTTCGGCGGATTTCTGCGCTCTATTCCGCTCCGCTATACTCTGCTCAACACTGGGGTGGCCAGCAATAGTGCTCTCGGCACGTTAGGAAGAGTTATATTGCGTTTGGTTAGGATAGGAAAGGTTAACATTGGCGTCTGCCCATACACTGCTGTTCGGAGGATTTCTGCGCTATTCGTTGCTCTACAATACTCAGCTCGA
>NW_016985227.1:0-572 GCF_001483705.2 Eufriesea mexicana | reverse complement strand
TGGCTTTTGCGCTACACACTGCAATTCGGCGTATTTCTACGCTCTACATAGCAGCACTATACTTTGCTCCACTCTGGGGAGGTCAGTAATAGAGGTCCCGGCACGTTAGTTTGATTCATCTTACGTTCGTTTATGTTACGTTTGGCTTGGGCAGGAGAGGGTATCTTTGACTTCTGCGCTTTACACTGCAACGGCGCGGATTTCTGTGATCTACTGTATACTACTCTCTAGTGTATTCTGCTTGGCTCTGGGGAGGTCTGCAATAGTGGTGTAGTGCGGTTCGTTTGAGTTAGGTAACGTTAGTCTAGGGTAGCTTCGACATTTATGCTTCTCACTGCCATTCGGTGGATGTCTGCGCTCTATTGTGACGAAGTATGATCTGCTTTGATCTGGGGAGGCCGGAAATAGTGGCCGCGGCATGTTAGGTTCGGTTGGGTTACGTTTGGTTAGGTACGGTTTGTCTCCGTTCGGTTAGGATATCTTCGATTTCTGCGCTGTACACCGGACTGTGGTCGTCTTCTGCGCCCTACTCTGCTCTAATATGTTCTGGTTGGCTCCGTGGAAGTAAGCAA
>NW_016985226.1:0-1349 GCF_001483705.2 Eufriesea mexicana | reverse complement strand
GATGTATACATGGATGTATGCATGGATGTATGTAGGGATGTTTGAATGGATGTATGCATGGATAAGTATGTATCTGTGGTTGTATGTATTTAAGAATGTATTGGTGTATGAAAGGATGTATGTATTGATGTCTCTATGGAAGCATGGATGGATGGGAGGATGGGTGGATGGATATATGGTCGAACGGATGTATGGATGGATTGAGGTATGGATGCATGGATGTATGTATGGATGGATGTATGGATGTATGAATGGATGGATGCATACATGTATGGATGTATGGATTGATGGATGTATGGTTGGACGGAGGTAACTATTGATGGACGTATGGATGGACGGTGGTATGGATGGATGGACTTATGGATGTATGGATGTATAAATGTATGGATGTATGGATGGGTAGATGTAAGGATGGATGGATGGATGGATGAATGGATGTATGGATGTATGCATGTATGGATGTATGTATGTATGAATGTATGGTTGTAAGAATGCTCGGATGTATGCATGTATGGATGTATATATGTATGTATGTATTGATTTATGCATGTATGGGTGTGTGGATGGATGGATGTATGGATGGTTATTTGTGTGCATGGCAGGATATATGGATGGTTGGATGTATTGATATAAAGGTGTATGGATGCATGAATTTATGGTTGTATGGATGTATGTATGTATGGATGTATGTATGTATGGATGTATGGATGGATTGATGTATCGGACAATAGACGTACGAATGGACGGATTTATGGATGTATGGCTGTGTGGATGTATGGATGTGTGGATGGATGGATGTATGGGCGGATAGATGTATGTATCAGTGGATGTACGTATGGGTGGTGGTATGGAAGGATGGATGTACGGATGAATGTATGTCGGCAAGAATGGATGTATGCTTGGATTGAGGTACGGATGGCTGGATGTATGCATGTACGGATCTATGTATGTATGAATGTATGAATGTATGTATGTATGGATGTATGGATGTATTGATGTATGGATGTACGGATGTATTGTTGTATGGATGTACATATGTATGGATGTACGGATGGATGGATGTATGAGTGGACGGATGTATGGATGGACGGATGTATCTATGGATGTATGTATGGATGTATGTATGGCTGTATGGATGTGTGGATGGATGGCTTTGTGGATGTGTGGATGTATGAATGTTTATGTATGGATGGACGGATGTATCTATGGATGTATGTATGGATGTATGTATGGTTGTATGGATGTGTGGATGGATGGCTTTGTGGATGTGTGGATGTATGAATGTATGGATTGATGGATGTACGGATGATAGGATTTATGGATGTATGAATGTATGGATGGGTGGTTGT
>NW_016985225.1:0-367 GCF_001483705.2 Eufriesea mexicana | reverse complement strand
AATACAGCGTGCCGAGACCACTATTGCTGGCGTGCCCACAGCCAAGCTGAATATAGTAGAGCAGAGTAGATCACAGAATTACATCGAACAACAGTGTATAGCACGAAAGTCAATGCTATCCAAACCAAATTTAACCTAACCTGACCTAACAGAATGTTACCTAGCTCAAGCTAATGTTCCGCGACAGCAGTTGCCCGCCTCTCCAGAGTCGAGCATAGTATAGTTGAGCAATGTAGGGCTCCGAAGTCCACCGAATAGTAATGTATGTTACAAAAGTCGTGGATAACCTAACCAAACCTGACCTAACCTAACATATCGAACACATATAACACGAAAGTCACAGATAACCTGACTGAGCTTGACACAA
>NW_016985224.1:0-681 GCF_001483705.2 Eufriesea mexicana | reverse complement strand
CTGCGCCCCACTGTGCTGTAGCACATTCTGCTTGCCTCCGTGGAGGCCAAGAATGGTGATCTCATCATGATAGTGTGTGTTAGGCCACGTTCCGGTATGTTATGTTTGGCTACGTTAGGATTGGACCTTTAAGCTAATCGCTGCTGTTTGTTGGACTTCTGCGTTTTACTGGAGGTCGCTGCACGTTAGGTGGATATACTCTGCGTTTCGTTGGGTTATGTTAGTTTGGGTTAAGTTTGGATAGCTTAGACTCTACTCCTATTCACTGCGATTCTACGGATTGCTGCGCTGTACTCTCCTCTATTATATTCTGCTTGCTTCTGGGGAAGCAAGCAGTAGTGGTCGCGGCACGATGAGTTTGGTTATGTTACGTTCTTCCATGTTACGGTCTGTTAGGATAGAGTGGGGTAGGTTTGACTTTTGTGCTATACACTGCGATCCTATGGATATGTGCGCTCTACTCTCCCCGATTATATTCAGCTTGACTCTGGCTAGGGCAGCAATATTGGTCTCGGCACGTTATGTTAATGTAGGGTACGCTTGGTTACGTTACGTTCGGATAGGTTAGGAGAGGGTAGCTTTGACTTTTGTGCTATATAGTGCTATTCGGTCGGTTTCTGCACTCTACTGTGCTCTAGTATGTGCTTCTTTGCTCTGTGGAGGCCAGCAATAATGGTTTCG
>NW_016985223.1:0-479 GCF_001483705.2 Eufriesea mexicana | reverse complement strand
AGCTTAGACTTATGTGGCATACACTGCTCTTCGGTAGATTCGTGCACTCTACATTGCTCCACTATAATCGGCCCGACTGTCGTGAGTGCGGCATTAGTGGCAGCAGCATGTTGTGTTCAGTTAGTACATGTATGGTTAGGTTAGGTTATGTTGCGTTAGGATAGGTAATCTTCGACGTTTGTGCTACGCGCTGCCATCCTATGAACTCCTGCGCTCTACTGAGCACTACCACGCTCTGCTTGGTTCTGGGGACGCCAGAAATTGTGGTCGCGGCAAGTTAGGTTGAGCTGCGTTTCCGTCGGTTAGGCTGGGTTTGGTTATGTTTCGATGGGACAGCTTTGACTTTTGTACTGTAAACCGTTGTTCCGTGACTTTCTGCGCTCTACTACCACTAGTATATGTTGCTTGGCTATGCGGAGGCCAGCATTATTGGTCTCTGCAGGCTAGGTTCAGTTATGTTGCGTTTGGTTATGTTAGGA
>NW_016985222.1:0-883 GCF_001483705.2 Eufriesea mexicana | reverse complement strand
TACGATCGCTAATATTACGATTGGTCACGTTAGGATAGGGTAGCTTTGACTTTTGTGCTATACGCCGCTATTCGGAGCATTACTACGCCCTGCATTGCTCAGCTGTACTCCGCTCGACTCTCGGGTGGTCAGTAATAGCTATCTCGGCACGTTAGGTTGAGTTAGGCTACATTCGGTGAGGATATGTTGGCGTAGGTTACGTATGGTTTGCTTTGACTTTTGCGTTATAGAATGCTATTTGTTGGATCCCTGCACCCAGCAGTGCTCCAATGTTTTCAGCTTGGCTCTGGGAAGGCCAGCAATTGTGGTCCCATAACGTCAGTGTGGGTTATGTTACGTTTGGTAGTGGTACGATTGGTTGGATTAGGAGAGGATAGTTGCAACTTTAATTATATAGCCTGCTATTAGGCAGATTTATGCAACCCACAGTGCTCTAATATTTTCAGGTTTTGCTCTGGGGAGGCCAGCAATAGTGGTCTCGGCACGTTACGTTGTGTTAAGTTACGTTTGGTTTTGATAACATTGGTTAAGTTAGGAGAAGATTGTTCGACTTTAGTGCTATAGTCAGATAATAGGTGGCTTTCTGCGCAATGTGGTGCCCTAATATTTTCAGCTTGGCTCTGTGCAGGCCAGTAATGGTGGCCTCGGCACGTTACGTTGTGTCAGGTAACGTTCGGTTGGGTTGGGTTAGGCTAAGCTTGGATAGGAAAGCATCAATTTCTGCGCCGTACACTGCTTTTCGTTGGATTGCTGCGCTCTACTGTGCTTCAGCATGTCCTGCTTGTCTCCGGGGAGGGCAGCAAAAGCCTTCTCGGCAAGATAGGTTGAGTTATGCTGTGTCCGGCTATGTTCTGTTTATTTGGGTTAGGTTCGGGTAGCTTTG
>NW_016985221.1:0-556 GCF_001483705.2 Eufriesea mexicana | reverse complement strand
TTACTACTTTGATGATTGATGATAAAGTTTCCACGGCCGTTCTAGAATAATCCGTGCATAGTTCGGTTATGGCTCGAGATACTTAGAACTGACACTACGTTAATTAGGGCATCTACCAGCAGAGTACTGCAGACATTGGATTAATCTGTCCAATCATTACTTGGACTTTGCAGCAATTCTAGGATGACAATAAACTTATCCACCATCCCTCGATATATTAGCAGTTCAGAACGCATTACTGAGTTCAGGAATCGTCACACTACTGCAGCCGTTGAACGTCCTTGTTCACTGATGATGTAAATTCCAATATAATTCCAGAACAACCTATGTTTCGCACGGTTATGTCTACTTGCAGTTGTCAGTAGGTTGCTAAGTGCACCTTCCAGCATAGCAACTGCTGATCTTGGATTAATCTGTTCACTGGTGATGTGTATTGTGGTGCAATTCTAGAATGATAGTTTCAAATCCATAATTCCGCGAAATATTAACTGTTGACAGCAGAGAACTGAGTACTGCCAGCGTCAAAATCCTGTAGCCTTTGGATTGAGGGATATAT